>NW_008327337.1:19431-44599 GCF_000622305.1 Nannospalax galili
TTCCTCTGCCCTTGTGATAAGCCATGGACCCGCCTCCTTCCCATGCTCTGCAAAGAAGCCACTCCCCTTCCCTCTTTCAGCCAATTGGTTGGCCATAACCACTTGCAGAGGAGGGACTAGGGGTATAAAAGCTGGGAAAAGCACAAGGCTGGTTCCTTGCCATTTTGTAAGGCTAGCTGGAACCACCGGATTTATGTCTGGGTGTGCACTTTCGAACACAGCTGTGAATGTGGGGGTTGCCGTTTGTCTGTAAGTAAACCTGCACCCCAAGCTCAGTTAGCAAGTCCAACAAACTTGTTAAAATTCTTTAAACCGGATTTTGGAGGGTTTTTTCCCTCAGGTTGTTGCAAGGGCCATGAGAGGAGGGGATCGGATGCCACGTGTACCTCCCAGCAGTGAATTTGTCCTATAAAACCCCATGTAAAAAACAAAAAAATAAAATTTCTGGAGGAAACATCAATAGTCAAGAACTGGTAAAAGTTGTTGTTGACATTTATTGAGATTTATTACTTTTAGAAACAATGACCCTGTTTGCTTAAAACTTAAGAGAGGGGCTGGAGTGCAAGATCAACTGCCATATAAGCAATGTGGACATGAGCTCAATCCTTGGAGCCCAAATAAAAATCCTGAATGTGAATGGTCTGACAAGATAAGCCCACTGATTCAGTAGTGGCACAAGTATTATGGGAGTAAACAATCACTTTCTGCTTGAATTTAAGGTCTGCTTTACAAGATGGAGTCTATCCTTGACACTGATATCAGACTTAGAAACCTGTGGCAAGATAGGCTCATACTAATTTACTGTAATAACCATAGATTAGTGCATCTCTCAGCTCTCACCAGAGAAGTTTCCACGTGCAGCAGGGTGATTAACACAGAGACTTACAATGAGTCAACATACAGAGACTGTATAGTGCTTCTCCCTGACTAAGACACCTATATCAAACTTCTGCCACCCAAAGATTGGGGCAGAAAGAATGTAACCATCAGAAGTGGTGGATAACCACAGGAAACAGAGTTTTCAAGACATCTTGGCAGTTATTGCTATAAACTAACAGAAATGGTGAGAGCAGACACAAAACCCATGTGAGTGCAGGTGAGAAAGAATATCAGCATAAAAGTGTGGAGTTAGGTAGGAGGTTCCGCCCACCTAAGGAATTACTGGCAACTGATGGCTGCTGGAAGAAGGAGAGGTCATTTTCTTTAAGGGTATGACAGTGAATAATCTGACCAGGGTCCAGGTGAATAGTGGATGGTCCCAAACTGAAGGGCATTTGGGGACACAGGTTCGGCTCAATACACACACACACACACACACACACACACACACACACACAGATAGAGATATATACAACAGTACAACAGTACATGAAGATCAGGCAGGGGGTATTAAGGGGGGATGTGCAGATAGGGGAGGGATGTGTAAATGTGGTAAAAAATATGTTGAATAAAATTAATAGTAATTCATTTTTTAAAAAGAAAACTGGAAAAAATTCCTGCATGTGGTGGCATACTCTTATAATCCCAGTACTGTGGAAGGGATAAAATGATCAACCAGACTTGTTGGCCAGACCAGTCAGCCTAGGCTAATCAGTGAGTTTTCAGCCAACTGAGACTATTCCAAAAACCAAGGTCCAAAGCTCCTAAGGAAGACAGCTGAGGTTGACCTGAGTTCACTTCACACACGCACAGTCATAAGAACACACAGACGTGGACACACACACACACACACACACACACACACACACACATACAATAAATTAATAAAAACCTTAAGAGAGATTTGATATACAAGGTGCATTCATATTCAAGGCGGAAGACTATTCATCTTCTCAGAGGAGTGGATGAAGGAGATGGTACCTCTTCTGGGGCTGTTTGCATTTCATTTCCCTGTTCCTCAATACTGTGTTCAAAATGGAATTCTGAAACCCAACTTTATTTCCAACATATAGGGCAAATATCACAAATATCTTAACTGCCCTAGAAATTCCAAGTCTAGGTTGACATCTTCACTTTGTAATTAATCTCAGGCCAATTCTAGCTCTGAATTACTCATTTGTGTAAAGATGAATCTCCCTTTACCAAGCACTGACTTTGAAGAACAAGAGTAAGTCATGAAATTTCAGACCTGCAAAGTGTTCATGGGAAGGGGAAAGAGGAGGGAGAGGTGAGCTTGGCTGAAATGATTTCTGAAATGTGGTATTGGAGGAAAGATAAAAGCAGTTTGATTTAGTAGCGTGGTTGGTTTATTTTGCCTCAGATGCACACTCTACCCCACAGGAATTAGCTAATGCAGGAGCACAATTTGTGAAAATACCAAGGCCAAACTTTGTGGTTAAAGGAGGATGGATATCCCAAAGTCTGGCCCACAGAAACTCTATTTACCTCCGTCCTCGTGCCCAAAAGTACATCCTATTTTAATCCTGCAGAGGTTTTCCCAGAATACCCTAGAACTGCAGATCACACAGTGGATAAACTAGATGTGCAGGTAGGGAAATAAGAATCCATTTCTCATAGTCAGTCATATCATAGTAAACACTTGCTGATAACTTTCTCTTAGAAAAATTCACAAACTTGTACAAATACAATTTTAATGATCTTTTACACTGGCAAAAGAAATTCTTTCAATCTAATTTTTATCCCAATCCTCAGCTGTGAGGATTTATGCCTTTAGAGTTCCAATTATGTTATTTCTTTTAAAATTAGTACATGCATAAACTGAAATTAATAATAATTGCCTGGAATCATCACACTCAATCAAAAATTCATACGTAAAGTTAGGAACTAAAGTACAAAATTAGCTTAGTAAAACTTGTTTCGGTTTTACCTATCAATTTCAGGTGGTGGTGAAATGATTAATCTCACATTTTTCAATGGTGAGATTCAACATAACTGCATAATACCTCTCTGTGGGCTTTATCCCTACTTTATAGTCTCTGGTTGTCACAAGTTAAAATTATGAAACTGGGTGGTAAAATCTAGATATAGAAATGTCTCTGGTGCATACTGTTAATAGTGTGTGTAACAACATGGGTGGAAGTAATTTTGAATTGTATATCTTCTTCATCTTGGATTCCCAGCAGTATCATTTTAAACTTTAAAGCTTCATTTTATTTTTACTGTGCTTCTTGGAGAATACATAATAAGGTAAGAATTATATATCTATTGTAACTTCATAAATGATAAGGTAAAAGCTCATATTTCACAGGCACACAGGGGAGAGCTTTGGAGTTTCCTCCATCAATAAAGAATCAAGTTATGGTAGGTTGCAATTTCTTTAAAAGCATTAGATTGGAATCTAATATTTTATATATTTGTGGTTGCTTCCCAACCCCCATGCTCTACTTTGTAAAAAGTTAATATGACTTGTAAGTATGTACAAAGATAATTCAATGCAGATTACGTCTTCTAGTCTTCTTTGAATGCAACCAGGACTAATGAGAGTCGATGATAGTAAGCCTCAGCATTGCATACAGCTTCTGCCAACTTCCTTTAAAAGGCTACTATTGACAAAAGGTCAATTGAAAACAAGGCTGTAGAGGACCTAACAGACCACAGCACACTCCACAAAACAATACCAGGATTTTACTCTTTTTGATCGAGACTCTATTCTATAGAATAGTCTTCAGGATAAGTCATTTATTAAGCTACAAAAGATGCCCTGCAGAATTTAAGGTGAAAGAAATGATGCTATCTTTTAACAATCAAAATGAAGTGAAATTAGAAATGAATCAACAACAAGATAACTAGAATATTTTGAAAGAATATGGAAATTAACACACCCTTGAATAACCAATGAGCTGCAGAAGTCACAAGAAATCATTTTGTCTTGAAACAAAGTTCAGTGAAAATACAGCATAACAAAAACATTGGGATGTATAAAATAGTACTAATGCAATAGTGATTACATGTAAAACGTAAATAGTCAGGAAGTTCCTGGCTCTCCAGGAGTGGAGGTTCATGACTATAATCCCAGCACATAGAAGGGATTCAGGAGAATCACAACTTCAAGGCTAACTGACATGCTCAAGGAGATATTGGCTAGGAAGAAAGAGGACTGGTAATGGATGGTTTTCAGATTGGTAACCTAACTGTATGTTGTTAGGGATCAGAATAAGAATAAACATACTAAAATTTACGAGGAGAAAAATATTAAAGATTAGACTAGAGTAACACAGAGAAATAATAAAACAGGAAAAAGTCAAAAAGGCTGAGCTGAGAAAGTAATATCAAAAAACTGAAAATTTCTTAGCTAGGCTGAAAAAAGAAGACAGAGGACTCAAGTGAGAAAGCCAAAAATGAATCAGGTAACATTACAGATGATGTGGGAAAAACTGAAGGCATATTTATAAGAATATGTACACATCAACAATTGACTCACCTAGAAGGAAGTGATAAATTCTTAGAAATTCAAGTCTGGTAAGACTGAAACATGTGCACGCGTGCGCGCGCGCACACACACACACACACACACACACACACACACACACACACAAATCATAAACAAAACCCCGAGCCCTACAAATAAAAAAGAAATTTAATCAAATGACCTCCCTGCAGAACTCATCAAAGATTTTAAAAAGAATTAACCAAAATCCTACTTTGTCAACATTTTAAAGAGGGAACATTGTCAAATTTCATTTTATGAACCTACCATTACCTTACTACCAAAACCAAACAATAAGGCTTAATAAAAATTTTAAGTGCAAAAAGTCAGGAAAATTAAAAAAAAATTACACCAACACACATGAAAATTTCACAACTTGCAGGAAAATGCATTCAGTGAAAAGCTGTAACTGTTTCCTATACGATCATGTAGAAAGTAAGGAAATGTTCACTCTTGCTACTTCTCTTCGGCACAGTGTTAGATGCCCTTGCCAGAGCAATTATGCAAGTAAAAGAACTAAAGGACCAAAAGGAAGGTGCAAAATTATGTCTGTCTAACAAAATGATCTTATGTGTAGAAAACATTATCAAAATGAGCTTATGTGTAGACACACACACACACACACACACACACACACACACACACACGGATAGAAGTAACAAATGCATTCAGCAAATTTGAAGAACATAAAATCAACATCAAAAAATAAATCAGTAGTGTTTCTATACACTATGAATGAACAGCCAGAAAAAAATTCTAAAGAAAGTAATCACATTTACAATATTCTAAGAAGATTAAAATACTTAGAATAAACTTAACCAACTAGATAAAAGACTGGCATACTGAAAACTACAAAATATTGCTGAGAAAAAAACAAAATACCTGGCGTGTATTAGAATTAATAGCGATAATACTGCTAGTAGATCTGTTACTCAAAGTAACCAACTGATGTGGTAAGAACTCAAGAGAATAAGAGGCTGAAGAGTGCTTAACCATAAATAGGAGACCTGTATTCAGCTTCTGCTTCCCAAGGCTCAGAGATCATTGCAGAAGAGATGGTGGAAATATCGCAAGAGCCAGAAGATGTGGATGACCACAAAGAAACAGCTTTCCAGACAGCTGGGCATTTTCTCATATGAACTCACAGCAACCGTAATATCGTGTATAAATCCCACATAAGCTCAAGCCAGACAAAATACTAGCATGAGCATGGGGAGGTGAGTAAGAAACCACAACCTTACCTGAGGAACTGTTAGCAACCAATGACTCTGGGAGGGAGAGAGCCAGTCTCATTTAAGGCTGAGGCTCTTGGTAGGTTGACCAGGCTCCAGTGGATGGACCTATACCAAGGGCAATTGAGGACACAAGTTTGACTCTGTAGGCTTTGGGAGACTGGTAGTGGGGAGGTGCTGATGGGGGAGGGCATCTAAATTTGATCTAACTATATTATATGAAATTCACAAAATTCCAAATGGTATATATCACAGATATTTTTTTCAAAAGGACAAACTTCACCTTTACCTGCGATCTTAAGCAGTTTAAAAAGTCATGATAATCTTGGAAAAAAATTAAAGTGGCTGGCCTCACCCATCTTGATTTCTAAGCATATTGCAAAGATAAACCAATTAAAATAATGTGGTACTGTTGTGAAGTCACACATATAGACTAATGTAATAGAAAAGATATCTCAGAAAAAAATAAAAACAAAAACCTTCAAACCAAAGGTTGAATTGTCTTCAACAAGGGTGCCAGGGGTAGACAAAGAAAAATAAATCTCTTCAATACTGTTAAGGAAATGTATCAAAGAGAAGTTGGATCATTACAAGTCAAATATGAAAAAAAAAAGATGAAAATGAAATTTTATGTAAATACACTGAAAGAAGTTAGGAGGGGGCATTTCATGACTCTGGATTTGAATTTAAAAGAGCAAGCAACTAAAGCAAAATAGATAAATAGGATTTCACCAAATTTAAAATTTCTACAATAAGGCAATAAATGGAGTCCAAAGGAAACCTATGTGTGAGAGGGTGGGGGGAAGTCTTACATCTGACAAAGTTCTAATACTCAGAACACAAAAGAAGTCTTCCGACAACAGCAGAAGGTGGGAAAGCAAAGCTTCCTGATCTAGAAATGGACAAGAGATTTGAATATCATTCTAAGGGAGCCACTAAATAACAGAGAGCAAATCTACTAAGTGTTCAACATGAAATCATCAGGACATACAGCTGTAAAATACAGTGATAGATCACATCCCTAGTAAGATGGCCATCGCTAATATTTTTAAATAAAATAATGAAAAGTTACGGACAATGGTGAGACTATGAAGAGACTGGAATCCTAGTGCACCCAGAGTTGGAATCTAATACATTCGCCTTGAGAAAACAGTATGGATATTCCTCAAAATATTAAAAAAAATACACTGTATAATAGCAATCCCATTTCTGAGTATACAAAGAATTGCAAACAGGTTCCACAAGAGGAATATACATATGCTCACTGCAGGATTATTCTCAATAGCCAAAGGTACAAGTAATCAAAATCTCAACACGTGGATAAGCTATACTGTACCCAAGTGATACGATGGAATTAACCCAGTGTTTAAAAAGAAAGAAATCCTGTTACACACTACAAAATAGATGAACCTTCAGGATATTATGAAGGAAAATAAAATAGCTAAAGAAAATTAAATTTCATGGGACTTCATGTGTATGAGTTATCTATTGGAGTCAAACTTAGGAGCAGAATGTAAACGGTGGTTGCCAGGGGCTATGAGCAGCAATGAAAGAGAAACAGTTGTTTGAGGGAAGGGAAATTCAGTTTTGAGAAATGGAAACATCCTAGAGACTTACGGCAAGACAGCAGCCATACATTTGACACTATGACACATGAAAAATTGGTTAAGATGGTAAGATTTTTAATAAGGGAATTTTACCATAATAAATTTTCTATATGGAGGTGTGAATGTGTGGGTGCTCCCCCAAATCTCTCTCTCTCTCTTTCTCTCTCTCTCTCTCTCTCTCTCTCTCTCTCTCTCTCTCTCTCCATATGTGTATTAGAAGCCAGAGTAAGATGCCAGGTCTCTTCCTCCAAGGCTTATGTTTTCAGACAGCGCCTCTTCAAAGAACCTGGAGGTCAGCATTTGAGCAATGTTGACTGGCCAGCAAGCCCCGGGACCGTCCTCTCTTTGTCTCCCCCAGAGCTGGGGTGAGAGAAATGTGTAGTCACACCTAGAATTCTGTGTGAATGCTGGGAATCTGAACTCAAGTCTTCATGTTGCACAGCAAGCACTTTGCCAATTGAGTTATCACCCCAAGCTCTGAACTCATAATTTTAAAAACCCATTTGCTTGATGGTTTTACTGCCACCTCAAACTCTTTTGAGTTCTACCTCATGCTGCCTAGGGAGGATGCAATGTGCAACCATCATTGTGGACCATGGAAGCAAGGGCTGCATCCTAACCACAGCTTTAGTTCATAGTTAGCTGTAAAGACCCAAAGCCCCTACCTTTAATGGAGAAAAGCTAAAATAACAATCCTAATCAGGCTACTGAAATAAATGATAATTGACACACAAACTCTCTGGTCTTTTCTACATCCACTTAGTACAAACAGTATTCACTGTCATCCTTGTTTATATGGTCTACTGAACAAGGCCATTTATGGGCTTCCTGACTCTGTTCATACTGCTCTCTAATTCATCTTTCGTAGAGTTGTCAGAATGTATTTATAAAACACAAAATTGAGCATGCTTAGTGACCTTTATGAATCTCTTTAAAAATCTAATTCCAAGATTCCTCCCCAGACCCACCTGATTCCACTTTCTCATACTCAACATGGTCCTTAAAGGTCCAGCCTCAGTTCATTGTCTCTTGAGTACACCAAATCCTTTTCCAGTACAGAGATGTTACTAAGTTGTAATGAGTAAAATTCCTCTTATTTCCTTCCTAGTCATCGCCTAACTAGTCTGTTACATTTACTCCAGCCTCATTATCCATTTCATTCCTTTCCCAAGTCCCAGGGAACCTGGATACTTCCATTTTGTTTTATTTGTGTTTTCCATAGACTTTAACATAAGAGAGTATGACTGGTCTTCTCTCTGCATCTACCCACTTACACTGTGAACAATGGCCACGCATCATAGCTGAAACAGACCACCACAATGCAAATGAAAATGTGCCAGTGAGCACACAAACAAGTTTCTGTCTTCAGAGAACTGGCATCTTAATGACAGTAGTACACGCATACAGATACAAACACACATACACACACACTTCACTCAAACACAAAATGATGTCTTAAAAAAAAAAAACAAGTTGAATACATTGAGAAGTCAAGGAGAGGTGGTGGTTCTGCAGCCTTAGCCAGGGTATGAATGAGGGGAAGAAACCTCTGGGGCCAGTAGTCCATGTAAAAGGACAAGCAGGTGTGAGTTTTGGAACAGAACACAGGCTGTACTCTGAGGAGCAGATGGAAGGGAGGCATGTCTGTCACCAAGAAAAGAAGATAAAGTCAAAGATGTTGTCAGGAGAGGCATCACATAGGATCCTGTGGTGTTGGTAGACTTTAGATTTTATTTCAAGTACAACAGGAAAGCTTTGGATGGTTTGAGGAAGTAATAATATAATCCAACTTCTGTTTCTAAGACAATCTGTGCCTACAATAGAAACAATAGATTCAGTGTGGGTATGTGGGAAGGGAGGTGGTTTTTAAGTAGATAAATGTGAAATCTTATAATGATCTATGCTAACTGGCTACTCATCCAAATGTAGACCACAATGGGGACATTAATAAAAATAAGCAAATTTGGGTAAAAAGAACATTAGCTTTATTTTATATTGCAATTGGACATTGCAGATTTTTTGAATGCAATATTATGTTAACTTAAAATACCTACTCCTAATTAATTATGTATTTTAAATAAGATGGTGGAATTATTATGCTTTCTCAGTTGCAAGTACTGCATACTGAGATGGAAAACATTCAAAAGTACAGGAAGCTAGGCATGGCATCACAAGCCTGTCTATCTCAGCACTGAGGAGCCTGACGCAAGAACATCAGGAGTCCAAGTCCAGCCTGGGTGCCACAGTGAGACCAGGTTTCAGTGTGAAAAGGAATTCAAGCAGATGAAAACACAATGTTTGTCATGAACATGGCTGTATTGGCAAGGGAAAACTACCCAGCCTTCGGTCAGACTCTACTCTCCCCCGTATTTTTTCCTTTTACCATTTGTTCTCTTTTTCCTTTCTCAATTGGTTTTAAATGGCAACTTCTCACAATTTAGAATCATCTGACCAAGGAGCCTCAATTGAGAAATTATATACCTCAGTACATCAGGTTGACCTGTAGGGGGAGCTGTGAAAAACTGTCTTGATTTCATTCATTGATGTAGGAGACTGACCCCAAAGGTGGGTAACATCTTCCTGCAGCAGTCCAGACACAGTATGACATAGAAGAAGGAAAATCGTCTGCTTTAGCTCACTTGTCATTCTCATTCCCTCTCACTGCTGACTTAATCTGTCTGTTGATGATTCCTTTACTACTCTTAGAACCAGCTTTTCCAGGCTTCTAGTGTGAACTGAGGACCACTAGTTCTCCAGGAATGCTCCAGGACATGCACTAGATTGGGACAGCTGAGACACCCAAACTCATGGGCTGAGCAACTATTGGGTTCACAACTGACCTTCCAGGTTTGACACAGCTGTTGTTGGATTATTTAGTAAATTCTTTTTAGTATATATGCATATATGCATGTATGTATTCACTCTATCAGTTATGTTCCTCTAGAGAAGTCTAACGTATTAGTCAAACACCCACAGAGGCACAAAAAGAATCTCTATGCAATTTAAACATATCGCAAGAATGCCATATTGTGTGTTCATGATCAAATAACAAATGTGAGAAATGAGGATTCGATTTGCATTGTCATATCCTGGATTTATTTAACTTATAAGGAGAAGTGCTTGATCATTGGGAAAATTTGATAAAAAAATTACTCATTAAATACATAGGAAATAAAATATGGAATTCACAAGAAGACATTAAAATGCATTATTTAGATGAAAGGATATAGTAATTGGGAGGGAGTGGATGGGGCATGGGAGGAGTTGGCGGGCAACTAGGAGGAACAGAAATAATTCACATACAATTCTCATATGAAAAAGAATTTTTTTAATTAAAAGTTACAAAATACAAAAAAAAAAAACCTACTCAGAGTCTGATGTATGAAAACACACCCTGTACAAGTTTTTAAAAACTTCTAATCAGGTGATTTCTAGTGCTGCTTAGGGAATTATACATCACAAATTATTCGTACTCTGAACAGAACTCCACTGATTTATTTACCCTCAGATGACATAGTAATACCAAGCAGGGCATGGGTATTTTGCCTTAACTATTTCATATTTATAGATAATCGTCTTTGGTTCAAAATAAGATTAAGGTTTGCAAAGAACATCATAAAGAAGCTAAGTTCTTACTTTCTTGAAAATTCTTTTCTCTATAATATAAAGCAAAGAGCCCTTGGAGATTCAATAGCAATTTCTGGGTATCTTTTCCTTTACATTTCAAAGCTTTAATATATGACTAAAAGGGAACACAATATCATAATGAGTCATGATAGAGACACTCTGGGTAGAATAAAAGTGGTTTTAATCATTTCATTGGAATCCATTTCTGGAGTAGACCACCCTATTGTGTCATCAATTAATTATGGCTTGGTAGAGGGTTGATACAAATACCGTGCTTCCACAATTTGCTATCAGGCTACTGAAAATGACACCAAATGACTGTGTTTGATAACACTGCAGTAACTTAGATTTAGTTCATCAATCAGATCACCATTTGTCAATATCTATCTTAGCAGGTATGTGTGGGTACAGAGAAACTTGCAAAACACGAAACGGTGATGCAAAATCAGCTCTAGCAAGAATTGCAAATATTACTCTCAAGTTACAAAAAGCAGCACCATACTGGATTATGCAAAAGTCCACATCCATCCATAGAAAGCACTCTCTGTTGCAGCCCCACCGCATGACTCATTTTCTGCAGATTTGCTGTCCTCAAAAGTACAGTCTTTCCAATAACATGAGCTCCAGGGGAAGGAGAGACATTTTCACTGTTGTGTGATAGCAGCTCTATGTGTGTCACAGCAATTACTCGAGGGGAGTGTCCGATGCTAAAGGAGAATGACAGACTAGAGAAAAGAGCAAAATTCAAGCACAGATGAAGTGATGGTAAAGAAAGAAGCTCCACGGTGTTTAATGAACAATGCAGCAACTATTTATTACGCCTCTTCTCCAGCTGATCATTAAGCTTTCAGCACTGTTTATGCAACAGAAAGGGAAATGTTGACTCAAGATTTCATACACTTACTATTCACACAAAGAGGAAACTATGAAGGGTATAATCTGCAATTACAGTACCTACTGAAGCTGGATCACCAGCACTGAACCTGGGTATTAGTTGCTGCAAGCAAAGTCAACTCCAGTGCAAATTCTGAATTTACGATCTCCCTGGCTTGACTACTGGGGACACTGACTTGAAAGCAATGAAATTAAAAAATAATCCTAAAATTGGCTTAAACAATATTATTTCAAATGAAGGTTTCCAAATGTTAGGATTAATTCTCTGAGATCAAATGGTAGAAGGAATCTTTTCATCTTATGAACTAGAGCACTGGAAAAGTTCAATTAATCTGTAATTATTGTTAACTATCTTCACCACTCAATATTGGTGAATACTGTGATTCAGTGTCTACTGAATGAGCAAAAAAGTGAGCGTGATTCCTGTATACCAGCCTTATATGTGGCATAAATAGGAGCCACTCAGTAAAGGTACATGGAATGAATGGGCCCAACATTTAACTTAGCTTTAACAACCTGCTGAGCACACACTCCAGTCCTTATTAAAGAAAGAACTATTTTAGAAACAGTTACAGAGCACTAAGAGGTGAACAAAACATTATTATGAACACCTTGGAGATAATTACCCATATAGCATTATGGAAGGATGTTGCATGCTCAAAATAATTGAATTGTGTATTTTCTGTCAGTTCATTAATAATCTTAACACAGCTTAACTTAGATTTTCTGTTGTATAAAACTGCAGCTTCAGTGTCTACCGTGCAGAACTGTGGAGGGGAAACATGCTGAGTAAAAAAAGTAAAAGGTTTGAAAGTATCTAGGGTGAATTCTGTTGTGGATGTCAAGCACGAATAATGGCACATCTCTGTTTAAACTTCTTAAAGAGCTTGGGCTGGGGATGTTGCTCCGTTAGTAGAATACTGACTAGCATGCAGAAGGCTCATCATTCTGCATGTGGTGGTTGTGCACACCTGTAATCCCAGCACTCAGGAAGTGAAGACAGGATGACTGGAAGTTCAAGATCATCCTCAGGCATATAGTAAGTTTGAAGCCTGCTGTGGATAGTGACATGAAGTCATCCAATACTATTTTCAAAAATGATACTGAATGGATCATTAATTTGATTCATTTTAAGAAATGATTAAATACTTTCCTGAAATATTTTTGCCTGAGATAGCTGAAATAGTTAAGACAGAAGTATTACCACTTCAGAGTAAATTGCAGGGAAAATGCACGAGAAGCTATCACTTTAGGGCCAATTTCATATAGGACATTGTTCAAATTTTACTTTAGTTTCAAATATAAGTTCAAATGTGATTTTTGAAGTATTTTCAATAATCACTTTGTACCTGTGTAAAGCAGCTGGTGGCTCACCTAAACTTAAATTATTCAGAATTCTGAGTGTTCTAATGTAAGATGTGGTTTGGGGGGTGGAGTGAGGTGTACTGCCTGCTCATGTGTGTGCAGTTATGCATGCACATTCGCACAGGCATGTAGAGGCCAGAGAACAACGCTGAGTGTCCTTCCTCAGGTACATGCCATCCGCTTAGTTTATAACACAAAGTCTATCACTGACGTGGAATTCACCAAGTAGACAAGGCTGCCTGGCCAGTGATCCCCAGTGATATGCCTGACACCACCTCTCCAGCACTGGGATTTTAAGTACTTGCCAACACATTTTTTTTTTTAAATATGTGAGTGCTGGCCACCAAACTCAGATTTTCATGCTTACAAGACAACATCTATCCCCCCAGCCCTATTCTTTAACTTTCTTGACAATTGACTTACAAAATCTTTCTTCCTTGCCCACTGAAAGCAAAGGCATATTTCATTTCTTCTAGAAAAGGGAGCTGGTAGTGCCCGAAAGTTTCTTGCTACGTGCAATGGTCAATTAAACTTTATTGGAAGAAGGTGCGTAGATGGGTTTTGAGTTACCGTCTGACGTTTTGATTAGGTTTTCAGAGTTTGAGAAGGACAAGGGTGAGGTGTACATTTGCAGTAAGTAGCACTCTCTGTCAAGGTGAGGTAATGGAGAGGCACTGAAGATTGAACACTCAGTTTCCAAGAAAAGACACGGACCGCAGCCACAATGAAGGAGTAGTTAAGGATTCTGAGGACAGTCTGAGAATCCAGCTCTCCATCTCTGACTTTCTAGTCGGGTTTCAGGAAAATCTATTTTGTATAATATAATAAAAAATGTGCTGTCTTTTAGCCTTTGTTACTTGGAAGGAGAATCAAAATTCTTGATTTTTCTGAATAATAGGAGTAGCCTTGTTATTCCCAGATCTTTCAGATCAAACATGAGTTTATACTGAGATGAGACCACTCAGATGTGGGAGCGGCAACAGAAACACCAAACTGACTTGAAGCTCTTTGAGTGCAGTACTTGAAACCATCTGTCTTCAGGGTAGACAAGGGGAAGTTGGACTTTAAATTCAGTCATGAGGTCGGTGTGTAATCACCCCTATGCAACAGACAAGAGGCTCTGTTGGAACTTCCTGTTTGAGGAACATACTGATGAACAAGGAGGGTGCCATGCCTGAACTGTACAAAGAGAACTGAGTGAATGAACCTAACAGTTAACTTGGCTTTAGCAAGCTGCTTAACGTACATTCTGCTCCTCATTAGAGGAAGCTCTTCATTTGGAATCCTAGACCTGCATGCCCCGTGTCCTCATTCAGCTATTCTGAACTGTAAGTTCTGTAATAAAACCATCAATTGTGTGTATACTGTTTTTGCAAGGTCTGTCTGTGTCACTCTAGTGAATTGTGGTGGGGGTCATGGGTACCTCACAGATTTGTGTTCACTTGGTCTAAAGCAAATAGTCTTACTGAGGACCATGCCCTTTAATTTGGAGGGTCTGCATTCCCCACAGATGGTTAGTCCTAGCACTGTCACACTATACTTGGCATTCAAATAGACTAGCTCCCCAGCCTGTACTCCAAGCAAGTCTTCACCTGTAGCAGAGTGAATTGTCTCTACAGCAGAATAGGCAGTGTTTCTACGTCAGGTGAGCTCATTCTGGCCAAGCAACCCCACATGCAACTCTCTTTACAATGCTTCAAGGTGGCAGTAAGATTCAAAATGTGAACAGAGTGACTCTAAGGTGGGCTGGGGAGTGTCATTCCCCTTATTTAGAGATAATCTTAAACAACTTGAAGACCTGTCCTGGTTACTGAGGTTCATTTCACAGACGTTTTGTACTTAGGCAAAAATCTCTGCACTGTTCTTAAGAAGGAACTCAGCTCTGTCTTGAACATTGATTAGAACCACCTGGCAGACTTTTACAAACTGTCAATGAAATGAATGGCCAGAGAAATTCAACCATAAACTTTAAGGAATCATCTTAGGGAATTCCCCCATACATGATGAGCTTGGAAACCATTGGAACAAGTACAGAAGAGGGAGGAAGAGAGCTTCCAGAGTCTGGGTTCTAGTGAGTTTCTGAACCTGACTGCTAGATATATGGGAATAGGCATGTTATTAAGCGCAATTGAAATGCAATGGGCAGGGGAAGTCTAGACCAGACATTCAGGAATGGCCCCGTTTTAAGAAAGATTTTTTTTTTTTTGAGACAGGGGTCTCACTCTGCAGACCCAGCTGGTCTGGAACTGGCTATGTAGACCTGGCTGGCCTCAAACTCAGAGATTCTCCTGCCTCCCAAATGGTAGGATTAAAGGCATATGCCACCACACCTGGCTCCAAAGATGTGTCTTGATCACTTACCTACTAATAGGAACTTAGGCTCTAGAGCCCAGTAAGAAAATAGAATTCACCCCACACATCCAAGCATAGAATTCACCCCACGCACTCCAAGCTGCTACAAACCCTCACATCACCACTGCATAACTGGGCACACTGCAGTCTTCTAGGATCCTGCTCAAAGGATTACTGCTTTTTCATTCCTCGATACATGTCCCAGGCTCAATTGGGAAGAATTCCTGCAGGGATTTCAGCAACGTTGAAGAGAGAGTAGACAGGACTAAGACAAGCATAGGCAAGTCTAAATATCCAGCAGAATGCCAGCCATGTCTGGATAACTTGTTCATGAGCCTCATGATGCCATGCACACTAACAGAAAAGTCACCTCATATTTGAAAAAGCCTGTAAATCTCAAATGCTATAGAATTTCCTCAAAATGTTTAATATGCGTTGTTTGGTTAAAAATCAACGGCTGTCTACCATCCCACAGGCGTGGGGCCACTGCTAACCTTTCTTTGTTTGGCTCCTCTAAGAAATTCCCAAAGCACCAATAACTACAAACATAAAATGGATTTTTAAACTCTCTATGCTCAGTGAAAGTGTTTACTTTTCCCCCAAATCATCGTAACCTAAAATAATAATATTGCACCTAACATATACATATATACTTATTTTAAATGTAATTATTTTAATAGTCCTCATTACAATTTGTTATTTCTATTCAATCATTCCCCTATTGCTGGTCATTTAATGATGCAACAAAGAGACACTTCTGGGTAAATTCTTATATAAAGAATCCTGAACCAAAGGGCATGATCTTTTTTTTTTTCATCTGTCTTTTGGGGACAGGGTATCCCACACAGACCAGGTTGGCCTTGAACTGGGGTTACAAATAATTACACATTTGGCTGTTCCTCACTGAACCTGGAGCTCTTCATATTTTGGCTAGGCCCTTAGCCAGACAACCTCCACAATCCTCCTTTCTCTGCCACATTCTCAACTTCCAGCACTGGAGTTATAAGCACTCTTAGCCATGCCTGACTTTTTGCATGAGTACTGAGGATTCAAACCCAGGTCTTTGTGCTTGCACATCAAATGTTCTTACAGAGCCATTTCCCCAGCCACACACTCTACTGTAAGAATAGCCATTTTGTTGAAATGCTTTGCTTTAATATCTTGCAACTAACCTGGGTACTGAGGTTTGTCAGACACAAATGTGGCTGTGCTCATCAATGGATCTGCAGTGGATTCATCTGAATATCTCAGAACTGCCTTGGAAAGGGGATTAGCAAGAAAGTGATGATCTAACTTAGATCCCTGCAGAGAAAACTGTCTTGGGGTATTAGGTGAAAACTATCCCAAGCCATGTCAACCTGCAGTCAAAGTTAAATAAAAATGCTCTAGAATCTACTGGATTATAGGTATTAAATAATAGGTTACTCAGTTCTTTTAAAAATAACTAAGGGACGACTGGATTTATAAAGTGGCTACATGAAGATAAACACAGTTTAGCTTATATCAAGGTCAATATTGTTAAGATTCACAATATATTCCCTTATCTCTAGGGGTTACCTCCAGAAACCCCAGTGAGCACCTATTGGGATGGAGAGCACTGGGCCCTCTCTGTACTATGGCCTTTCTTATATATGTGTAACTGTGTAAAGATCAACTTAAAGGCTATAATACTAATAATAGAGTGTGATAAAGTTATGTGACTGTGGGCTTCTTCCTTCCAGTATTGTGTGTTGCTTGTAATGATGAGAGGCTTCTAAGCCTTTGAATGAGGTGAAGTGAGGGAATTAGCACAGGTGTGGTGGCCTTCAGTAAAGCTACTAGGGACCTGCTTGGTACCTCTTCCTTAATCAGTGTCCCTCATCTGGCATATTCATTACTGAAGTCTTCATAGAGGCCCAAGATTTTCTGGCGTCATAGTGAAATAAGTGTTAGAACATATTTCCTCAATGCCTCTTCCCTTTTAACTAGGCACTGAACACTGCGACACAACTTTTGAAGTTAGAGATCCAACAGTAAAACTTCCCCAATTTAATTTTTTTTTTCCCTTCTTACAGAAAGATGATTCATTCTTATCACAAATCTCAAACAATTCAGCATGATTGTTTTTATTGAGAACTTAGACCTTTTCCCTTACAGGAAGCACTCCACAGCTTCTGTTCAGTATCTCTGGACTGCTGGCATCATACTTTACACATTGCGACCATTGTGAAGTAAGATAAGGGCTGCTGGAACACAAGCACCATGATCCCACAGCAACCCCTGTGATCCCAAGTGAGCTACCCAGGACTAACAAGCCATCAGTGTGAACGCCTTGAGTGTACACACAAGGGGAACTTCAAATCCCAGCACTTAGAGATGTTACCACACTACTCAGAACAGTGTACATTTTAAAATTTGAATTGCTTCTGGAAGACTCTAGTTAAAATCATTTCTGAACCATGATTTACCACATGCGATTGTGATCAGATCACAGAAAGCAGAACTGAACAGTGTGGCCATCATCTACTCCTTAGGAAAATACTAACTCCATTGGCAATTGTGTCATTTTGTTTTCAACAGTATTTAATCTTCACTTCTAGGGCTGGAGAGATAGCTCAGGGGTTAAGAGCACTGGCTGTTCTTTCAGAAGACGTGTGTTCAAATCCCAGCACTACATGGCGGCTAACAACCGTCATTAACTCCATTTTCAGGAGATCTGACACCATCTTCTGTCCTCTTTGGAGACTGCAAGACACAGCTGCACTTACATACATGCAGACATAAGACTCACACACATAAAAAAAATAAATAAAAATTCTTCGTCTCTGTGACTTACAATTACTGAAAACACTATATGTTCACACTCCTTGGCATACACACGTTAAATCAACAGTTAAAATCACAAGCACTAACAATGGCATATGGTGAGTAAGTGGATCACAATCTTTGCCAGTGAGAATACAAAATGTTACACCCTTCTGTAAAAACATTTGCCACACACATTAAAAACACAAGTAATGTACGAAACGGCATTTGTCCTTTGTGGAATTTACTCGAATGACTAGAAGACTTAAGAACATACATAGACATGCTTATGAAGTTGTATACTTGATTTATTCTCAAATACCTAAAATCAGAATTAATCAATTCTGGCATCAGATATTAAAAACTGTCATATATCCAAACAATAAAATCATACTCTGCATTGTAAACAATGAAATTTTAAGTCTTGAAAATTCACAAGAAAAACTTGAAAATGTATTGCTACACGAGATGGGCAAGCCTGGAGGGTGATATATTCTAGTATTCCAATTATATGACATTTGGGAAGATGCTCAACTACAGAGACTGGCAAGTAGCTTCTGAGGTTGTTGATGTGGGGGAGGGAGTAACGGGTAAGGCTGGTAGGATTTCAGGGCAGTGAAACCTCTCTGCAGCGTACTGTAATATCAGATCCAGGACAGCCATACACCATGGAAACAAATCCTAAGTAAAGTGTGGGCTTTGGTTAATGGCATAAACACTAGTTCATTGTAAGAAATGCACCACATCAATAGTAAACTTTCTTAGGGATGGCAGAATTGCATGAAAATATATTTTTTCTGATCATTTTTTCTGTAAATCTAAAACTGCTCTAAAGCAAATTCTGTTATAAAATAAATACACCAATGTTGACTAAGTAAATACATAAAATAAAATCATTTTATATGCTTTAAAATGATTTTATTTCTCATTAACAGATTAGCAACCAAAATAACTTATTTTTAGCATATAAGGTGATCTTAACCCAATTAATATTCACAGTATATATTCATAGTAACTATTTACTTTCATAGCTACAATTAGTCCTTTGAGGTAAGAATATATTAAATGTAACACACTTATCAGAACTGTAGAAGTAGCAGTTTAGACTCTGGTCATTCTATTTTATGTGAAAAATGAACATTTCAGCAGATAGAACATTAAGAATTCAGTCCATGAACACAGTAATGAAAACGTGAGCAGACAAGTGGCCATTTTGTTTCTAAGAAATTCTTAATCTATTTTCAGGCTTATGTTCTGGGTGAAATGAGAGTAAGTAAAGGATATAGAATCATGTGCTTCTATTTTTACTTCATGAAAAACAACTGTCAATGACCCAATAATTTTGTCTCTTTGTCACAGAGTCAGAACAATGATATAGTCATCAATTCTAATCCCTTCAGTTAGTTTTACTCATTTTTACATTAAATTGTATAGTGTTGCCCCAGCAGCACTATAAAACCCAAAGGTGTGGGGCCTTCCTGCACATTTTTTCACTGAGTCCTCACAGTTCCTTTGCCAGGTAAATGCTATTATCCCCTGCATGTGCTAATAGACCTTGATTAAGGCCATGTGACTAGTCAGAGACACAGCCT
Source organism: Nannospalax galili (assembly GCF_000622305.1). Taxonomy (NCBI): domain Eukaryota; kingdom Metazoa; phylum Chordata; class Mammalia; order Rodentia; family Spalacidae; genus Nannospalax; species Nannospalax galili. Next base: position 39,272 of record NW_008327337.1, read on the forward strand.
GTCTACCTTAAGGACTGAACCTGCGCCTCTGAAACTTCCAGGGTCTCACTTTTCATGCTCACATTCACTCTTAAAGCAGCTCCATTTGTTTGTTTATAAACTTAATTTCATTATTCATTTGGAGGGGCAAGATTAATAAATGGGAATAACAGGAAAAATTCAGATGCAAACAGTAACTCTAAGACAAAATGAGATGCTTAATTAAATATTCATTACCATACTATATAAGCTTCTTGTATCTAGTATTAGTAGGGTTTTGGGGGCAGCTGGAGAGATGGCTCAGCAGTCAAGAGTACTAACTGCTCTTGGAGAAGACCTTGGTTTGAATCCTAGCACCCACCTGGTAGTTAACAACTGACTGTAACTCTAGTTCCTGGGAATCTGAAACCTTCTCTGTCCTCCACAGGACTGCATGACACAGATGCACTTACATACAAGCAGGCATTAACATTCATACACATTAAATAAAAATAAATTAAAAAAATTAAAATTAGTAGTGTCCTTAAAAATAAAAATCTCTTTTATAAAGAGGTCTGTTATTCAGATCAGCACTGTACAGCAGTGCAGTAAAACCCCCTGACATTCTCTGCTCGGAAGCAGCAGCAGGACCCTTGTTTCATAGATGTCCTTTAAATATTCATAAAGAGAGGCAATGACATTTGCATCCTCATCTTCCTGCTGCCTGTGCTATGTCGATTTTTCCTGTAGCTGAATGTGGTCCTTCAGCAGAAACCTCTTCTACAGTCGCTGTAATTTTGGCTTCTTTACCTTTCAGGAGAGAGCTACATAAAAGAATCATCACCTCTCCCTGACGTTTAATCAGGGTGCAGCATGCTAAGGTCCTTTTATGAAAGCTCACTGGCAAGAAATCAAAGCCCCTTTCTTCAAAAACAATGAAACATGAAACAGAGGGATCCATCTGTCAATCAAGATAGATTTCTCTTTTTTAAAAAAAAGAAAGGTTCCTCAAAGTATAAAAAGCTTTCACACTAATTAATATCCATTAAAGCTCCTACCAGTTTAAAGCCTTGACCAAACTCAAGAATTACACAGCTAATAATCAAGAAGGTTCTTTTCCATCAGGCTTCAGACTGATAAGAGAAAGCACTTCCCCCTAAAAGAACAAGATATTTAATTATAATTTGCACTTTATATTTGCAAGAATGTTAATATGTTGGCCATTAAAATTTTCCATGGAATATGATATTGTAATCTATTTTCAGAATCAAATCCAAAGCCCTACTCATGTACCACTTACGTCCATGATACCAAGTATAGTTTAGGTCATGGAAATTAAAAAATGGTCACCTTGAAACCCGCGCTTCAGAAGATGGTCATCAATTAGAATTCTGAATCGTGAATGAGGTTTTCCATACCATGTACTCTCCTTAAAGAGTCAAACTAGACAAAGATGTCTTCAGTCTTGTGCATGAATCCTCCTACATCATGAATCATTCTTGATTACCCAGCATATGTGGCTACTTACTTCAAGGCAAGACTTTGTATCTTTGCACATCTCTTTAATCATTTTTACACTGGGCAATACAAATGGCAATATCTAGTAACTACATGCAGTTGATTGGAGGATCTCATAGAGATTGCAGTGCTCAAATGATAACATTCACTGAATAGGTATGAATCAATTCGAAGGACACAGAACTGCAAGGAAGCCAGACAATCTTAAAAGTATCTCTTCTGTCTTTAGATTTATTCCCCCTTTCCATGAAATATACATGAATGTCACTTAGAACCTTGTCCTCCTACATCATGTCCAACACATAGGTACTATAAACAGTACTTATGAAGTAAACAGTCCATTCAGTTGAATAACTCTACATATCCTTTTGTAGGTCATCTTTCTTAATTGCCAGACCTACTATGATCCAGATAAAGAATTCCAGAAAACCAAAAGAAAAGTGAACAAGCTTAAAAATAAAAATACCTTAAAGTCTTAACTGAAACAATTAACTTGGAACTATAGTCCAAAGCCTCACAAAACCATCATGGAAAGTTGGCATATCATACCTACACTTAAAGGGCCATCTAACAAAGCTCACTGAAGGGGAGCCCTTCATGGTGCCCCTACCACTGAAAGTACTTCTTGGTACATTCACACTTAAGACAGAGGTAGGCCCCACAAGGGATCCTGCAAAGCCTCCTGTAATGTTCAGGGGGAAGCCACAAGGAGCTGCTCTGGAACGTGGTAGGAAAAGCCCAGCTTGGCAAACGTTTCTAAAGAGCTTTGGAGTTCAGGTCACTCTCTTCATAAATTATTTTATAATGTTATTTTGAAAAAAAATTCACAACAATAAATGATTGATTTAAATACATAAAAATACTGTCTGTTCTCATAAAGCAGATATCATGTCTTTTAAAAATATGAGGTAGAGGCCACGCACAGTGGCGCACACCTTTAATCCCAGAAATTGGGAGGCAGAGGCAGGCGGATCGTAGTGAGTTTGAGGCCAGCCTGGTCTACATAGTGAGTTCCAGGACAGCTGGGGCTACAAGGAGACCTTGTCTCAAGAAGACAAAAAAAAGAGGTAGAGGACTAGAGAGATAGCTCAGTGGTAGCTCAGTGGTTAAGAGCACTGGTTGCTCTTACATAGGATCTGGGTTCAGTTCCTAGTACCCACATAGTAGCTAACAGCCTTCCATAACTCCAGTTCCAGGGGATCTGACACCCTCATCTAACTTCTGTGGTCACTGCAAAACACAGGTGCACCTACATACATGCAGATAATACATTTATCCACATAATTAAAAAAATAAGATATTTAAAAAGATATTATAAAATAAAATAAATATGAGTAAGAAAAAATGTATATGTGGTAGCAACATGAGGAGTCTTGCTTATCCTGTCTATACTCCTTGGAGACCTGTCTGCTTCTTGTACCCATTTCCACCTCTCCTTACTCCCACTCACATACCGAATGAAGATCTGACCTTAAGTCACCTCCCACTGCTTCATGAATCCTACAGGAGTCCAACAGAGCTTACTGCATGCATATGATGCTGTCTCCACACACTCAGCATTCATTCAACAACTAATTAGCACATCTACTCAGTGTTGGAACATTCAATGAAACTGCTGGTGTCAGGCTGCTTTGCAGCCCTTTGTATAGCATACCCACCCTATAAATATTCTCCCCATGTCTCCTGGGTAGCAGCGATTCTGCTAACAGTGCAACTAGGGAAAAGAACAAGGTGGGTTTTCAAATATTACAAACCTATCACAGTGCAGTAAATGTTATGTTACAGTATGAACCAAATGTTACGTGGTGTGACAGAAGGACAGGAGATGGAGGCAAGGGAGAATTAGGGAAAGGTATGAAGAAAGCAACCTTCTGTGGGTGGCTTGGGGTGTTGAGTGTTTTTAGGCTCATATCCCCTAGGATGGAGAGACAAAGAAATCCAGGTGTCCCTGGGGAGTGTGACAAACAGAAAAGGACATAAAAGCGCTAAGGGTTGATAAGTAGGCTGGACCCCATACATGAAGATGTCTCCCCTGAAACACAGGAAATTTTGTTTGGTCGAGAAATTAAGTGACTGCACATAGATGGGTGATGAGGTCAGAGGGATGACATAACATTTCTGGTTTAATTAGCAGATAGAATAAGAATCTACCACACTAGACATGAGAAACTTGATAAATTGAAAGTGTAAAAAAACGACTATGTCAGGTTATGTCATAATAAATTGTAAATTACCCTAACTATAAGAGGCAGGAGAAAAGATGAACAGGCATGCAACCATGACAGTACAGTGTAGGTTCTTTCACAGTTACAGACTTTATTATGGGATGTGTCAAACATGTATAATGTAAAAGGCTGTAAAATGAACAGCCACATCTACAGCTTAGAATGCTGTACCTTCTCTCCTTCCATGACAGCCATATGTTCAAGTAAGCCTGTGACATTCTACTGTCCTTTCAGTAAACAATGGAGGCATTCAAAAATATGTTTTGAGAATGCCCATTCTAAAAGCAGCCAATACGTAAATTCAAATTCTTACTTCAAGAATAACGAAAAGGATGAAATGGTTTCCAGTGTATGGAAGAATTCAGTATCCAGACTGGAGAGATGGCTCAGTGTTTAAGCGCACTGGCTGCTCTTCCAGAAGACACAGGTTCGGTTCCCAGCACCCACATGGCAGCTAACAACTGTCTGTAAACTTGAGTTCCAAGGGCTCTGACACACTCTTATAGCCTCCATGAGCTTTGCACAACACAGGTACACTTACATACATGCAGACAAGACACCAATACACATAAAATAAAAATTAATCAATAAATATTAAAAATCCAGTATCAATGAATGTTCAACCTTACCTCTTCAAAGACAGAAAATATAGAAAAGTAAGTGACTTTATCCAATTAATACAAATATGAACTGCTAATGCTATTAAATCACTAGGAATCGTGTAATAATTAAAATATTTTAAAAAGGAACATTTGTTTTAAAAAACCAAGCAATTGACAATAATAAATTTTTCCAGTTTATTTACTAAGCTAAAAAGTATATTTATATCTATCTACCTATCTCTCTCTCTATCTCTCTATCTATCTATCTATCTATCTATCTATCTATCATCTATCTATATAAAATCTAACAAAGGATAAAAAGCCTTTTAAATATCTCAACATTTACTTCTAATTTAAAATATATAGTAAAATAGCAACTACAAACTTTTTCTGTGATAGCACCCTGGATAATTTGATGCTTCTTGAGTCCCATTTAAATCCAGAAACAGGGAATGCAATGCAAATGGTCTAATTATATGAAAGAAAAAGCAGGATTTTGATAAATTGTGGAAAATTTGAATAAGACAAGATGTGAATATTGCTGTATACTAAGACAATTCCAGGTTGGAATCCTACAGAGAAGTCAAGGAGGCAGGAGCTTAAACAGTAATAGCACATCCACAGTAAAGAACAGAGAGATGAAGGAAAACAAACTTCCTTGCTTGCTAGTACTCCTATTAATGTCTCCATCCTTGTACAGCTTAGGACCCCCTCCAAAGGAAATGGTATAACCTGCAGTGAGCTGGGCCACCCCACGTCAAATAATTAAGGAAATCCCTGACAGACATGCACACAGTCCAACCCAGTATCAACAATCTTCCCAGTAATTCTGGGTTGTGGCAAGTCAACAATTAAACCTACCATTACAGTTATTAATGAGCAATAAATAGAAAAACAGAACAGACCAGATGTCTGTACACAGTCAAAATTATATGTTAGTACCTTCATATCCATAAAAACTAATTTTGGAAACATTAATCCTTAAATAAAAAAATGTACAAGAATAAATCCAAATATATATATAT
>NW_008327337.1:44647-45813 GCF_000622305.1 Nannospalax galili
AGATGTGGTTACTATTATTATATGCACTGGAAACTATCCAAATTAGGTAAAAAAGTAGAAATACCTCCAAACTCTACAGACAGATATGAACACACAAATTGCAATTAAGAAAATATGAATAAATATATAATAACAGAAAAGTTATAATAAGGAAAAAGAAATGAAAGTCATTAGTAATTAGGTTAGTAGAAGTTGGCCTGACGTTAAAATGGAATTCCATTTCACTCTCATCAAAGAAGCAGTTACTTTCTGTTGGCTTATTTATTGTAATAATTCTCAGCACTAGCTAAGAGTCCAGGAAGTGGTGTTCTAAAACATTCTCATCTGAAATAAGTTGGTATCAGGGCAATTTAGTTGTTTGGGGCAATTTAGATATATATTTGAGGAGTTAACGATGAGCATATCATTGGACCAGAAAATATAAAAGAAACTACCCTAAAAGTTATTGTCAATGTATATAAATTTTTACCCATAATCATCCTATATACAGTCAAGGATGGTGTATGGCCATAGGGAAACAGAGTCTTACAGACTCCTGGGAACTTGTTCACATGAACTTACAGCAATGGTGACAACATGCACAAGACCCATGCAACTTCAATTGACAAAGAGTAGCCTAGTTTATAAGACATTAGAAGAAACATAAACAGATATGAATGCAACAACATGAATACAGTGAATTTCTGTTCAGCTTGAAAATATGAGATTGGTACAGGAATTTGGACCATGTATTTAACAAGGAAAGACATGCACAAACTACTAAGTGGATAAAACAGATTACTAACAAGTGATCCTATGTTTTGTGAAACACTAAAAATAATCTTGATGGCTAACACTCCTGGCTGGGCATAGTTATAGACCCTTTGAATTTCATTTCATGTAAGGCTAGATTAAAAATTTCAAATGGAATACACATGTCTATTTGGGGAGAATGGCTGCAAAAGTGAAAGTTCACAAGAAAAAAATGCGATAAAATACCTAAATACCTTAGATAATCATGGGCTGGCGAGATGGCTCAGCGGTCAGCTGATCTTACAGAGGACCTGGGTTTGGTTCCCAGTACTCACATGGTGGCTAACAATCATCTGTAACTCCAGTTCTAGGGGCCTCCATGGGTACTGTACAACACGAGTGCATATACATACATACATATATATATATATATA
>NW_008327337.1:46010-73963 GCF_000622305.1 Nannospalax galili
CAACAGGCACACGACCCATGCAACTTCAATAGAAAAAAAGTAGCCTAGAATTAGGGAAATGGGCAAGTGGCCCCAACCTTACTGGAGGAACTACTGACAACTAATCATTGCTGGGTAAGAGAGAGTCAATCTTCTTCAAGGGAGTGACTCTAGACAGGCTGACCATGTCCCAGCGGATAAACTCATACCTCGGGACATCAGGATACACAAACTTGACTCAGTAGGTCTTAACACATATGACAGAAGGCATGCACGCTTTTGGGAAGGCTATGCGGAGTGCAGATAAGGGAGGGGGCCTAAATATGATTAAGATGTATTGTAAGAAATACACAAAAAATAAAAAATATACATTGAAAAAAATTATTTTTTAAAGTACAAATGATAAGAAAATCTAGTTAGCTGATGGCTTCTTTATATTTCTGAATCTTAATATTCTCTGACCTATGTCTCATAGAAGGGTAATTAGCTGAATAACTCTGATTGTACTTTTGAGAAAAAAATTAGATGACCATGCTTATTAAGCTTGTGTGGGCTATGATCCAGAGCTAGAAGAAATAAGATTGGAAGGTCAAACCCATGTAGAGTGGGGTTGGATTAGGATGATGGGCACAGGAGTGAAAGCAAAAAAATGCATCAGAAACCAAATCAACCACAGTGATACCCCTTCCATCTTCTTTTCAGTGGCAAGGTGTTGGGGATGAGGAGAGGTAACTTTAAGAGGTAACTGGAAATTTGTGTACCTGGACACAAGTGATAACAGTTTATCAATCAGGATCCCATTGGGAATGCAACCCTCCTTTTCTCAGGGTACTCCCTTCCCAATTCTACAAAACTAAAGCCTTCCTTCCTCCAGGATGCACCCTTTACACCTCAGGCCATAGGACTTTCATCCTCTGAAGAACATTGTCCTCTGGTGCTTGTTGCTCATTCTGCATGGGGGCCTGTCTTAAAATGTCAACTTACTGTCATTCAATTTTCACACCATAATGTCCTTTGGGGTATGGTGGTGGTGAAAGGCAAAACTGTGTAAAATGAAAATTAAAAAGGCTTACTAGAAGTAGAACAGAATCGAGGCAAGACCTCCTGGTGTATAGTGCTCAGCCTGGTTACTTCTGCCCAAGCTCTGCTTTTATGAGCCCTCAAACTGAATCCTATAATGGTACCTCTAGAGCCTCAGGTGGGTCTTTCTTAAACTACCTCCTAAACCTTTGTTTGTCTTGGTTTTGATGTCTTAAATCTCTTCAGTATCTCTCACATTTTCCCTCCATTTGTGGTTATGCCAGTCAACTGCGAAGTCTAAGCAATGAGACAGATACTTCAAAAGAAGTGTGCTCTACCTATACTACACTACATAAAAGAAATTACTCTAAAGGTATTGTCAATGTACATGTTTTTACACACACACACACACACACACACACACACACACACACACAAAGAGAGAGAAACATACTTAAAATGCTTTTTCCCCAAAACAAGGTTTTCATAAATTATTTGAAGTGAGATTACATTTGATGATGATGATGATGATGATGATGATGATGATGATGATGATGATGATGATGATGATGATGATGATGATGATGATGATGATGATGATGATGATGATGATGATGATGATGATGATGATGATGATGATGATGATGATGATGATGATGATGATGATGATGATGATGATGATGATGATGATGATGATGATGATGATGATGATGATGATGATGATGATGATGATGATGATGATGATGATGATGATGATGATGATGATGATGATGATGATGATGATGATGATGATGGTGGTGGTGGTGGTGGTGGTGGTGGTGGTGGTGGTGATTACAATGATGATGATGATGATGATGATGATAAGGAAAATAATATCCAGGCAAAACTACTTGTGATTTGACCCAATTAAAAGATGGGCTAAAGATATACAATGTATAATGATCAATCAGTTTGCATTTCCATGTAATTAAGAAATTTTTGTTGTTGATTAACATGTAGTAATTGTAAATGTTTATAGTGGTACTATGATATTTCAATACACATATCCAGTGTGTTCCGAACAAATGATGTAACATTTATACTTGTTTATCATTTTATGTTTGGAACCTTTGTATTCCACTGTAATTTCCTATAAAATGTTTAGTAGGTTAAGGCGAATTACAGTTCCTCCACTGAGCTACACAACAGAGGCTCTAATTCCTTCTGTTTTTATGTACAACATCAAACTGCCTCTTTCCCTTCCTTCCACACTTCCCAACATCCAATCACTATTCCATAGTCAGACACTTTAGCATTTACATTTAACATAGAATAAAGCGTCATTTGTCTTTCTGTATCTGATTTTGGATCCTGTCTTCCAGCTCCATCCATCCACTTTGATGCAAATCATAGGATGCCATTCTTTTTTACATATGAACAATATTCTATTGTTTGTATACTACATTTTCTTTATTCATTCAACCATGAGTGAGCATGGATGCAGTATCTCAGCTGTATGAATAGTGCATTGTGAATCCTCCTGCATGACACACAGGAACAGAGGTGACATTTTGATTGTTCAGATTCATTTCCTCTGGCTACATATCCACAAACAGGATAGCTTGACCACACAGCACTTCTATATTTAGTTTTTGAAGGAACTTCCACAGTGTTCTCATAATGGCTATACTGATTTACACTCTCAACAATAGTGTGTAAGAGTTCCCCTTTTTCTACATCCATATCAGCATTGGTTATTTTTTTTTTCTTTTTGGCAACAACTAATCTAACTACAGTGAGGCATTGTGATTTGAATTTGCATTTTATATTGTTGAAAGCTAGAACAGCATTTTCTCTTCATCAACCTATTGGCCTGTTGCATAACCTCTTTTGAGAAGTGTCTATTCAGAGGAGACATCGATGACTGGATAATTTTAGCTTTAATACATTCATAACTGGATTATCTCGGTTTTAATCCATTCATGACTGGATTAAAGTTTAGTTATTGTTGATGATCTCTTCACTCTCTTGACTATTTCCTCCACTGTGCAGATTCGCTTAACATTGCTTTTTCTCTGTTTTCCGAATCTTATCCCAAAACAATCATTATTTACACTGATGACTTGATCTGTGCCTTCTATATTTTCTTCTAGTAGTTTCATGGTTTCCAGTCTTAAATGAATATCTTTCATCCAGTTTGAGTAGTTTTTTGCATAGTGTATGTAGCATGTTCGTGAACAGTGACAAGCACTGATACATCAAGAAAGCAGGCTCATTCACGACCACTCAAAAATCTGTGTAATGTTTAAGATGCTGTACATCCTGGGATGTTAGATAATCATCCAAGATTTAATTATTCATGTGAAAATAAACAAGTATATTCATCTCAGTACCAAACAGATTTGCTTTCATCTTTAATAAATGGTAAAATTATATATGTATATAGATACACCAAAGAAATTTTCTACAATAATTTTCGTTATGATTTATTACCAGAAAAAAGTCTAGAAATAAATTTACCAAGGAACTAAGAGACTTCTACAGTGAAAATTGCAGCACGCTGATGAATGAAATTGAAGACATGAAGAAATGGATAGACCTCCATATCCGTGGACTGGAAACATCACCACCATTAAAAATCTCTGTTCTCAGTCTGGGCATGGTGGCACACACCTTTAATCCCAGCACTCAGGAGATAAAGGCAGGTGGATCTCTGTGAGTTCAAGGCCAGCCTGGTCTACATAGTGAGTTCCAGGACAGCTGGGGCTACAGGGAGACCCTGTCTCAAAAAGACCAAAAAAAAAAATCTGTTCTCCAAAAAGACTTAAAGGCTCAAATCAGTGTTCAAGAAAATACAAATGACATTCTTTACAAACCTAGAAAACACACCTAAAATTTATATGAAGCACAAATATAACCGAATTGTCAAATCTTTCTTGAAAAAAAAAAGGCAAAGCTTGAGGCATCATAACACATATTACAGGGCTATAGTAATTAAGTCAGCCTGGTACTGGCAAAGGAAAACCCACACAGATGATGGAATAGGAAAAAGAACATTGAAATAAATCCATACTTCGAGAGCGCAGCCCACACTTCCTCATATTAGCCAACGTACAACCTGCCTGGACAATTGATTCCCAACGAAGTTGCTGAAAACTTACTAATGAGAAAAGATAAGACTCTTCAATAAATAATACTGGCACAAATGGGGTATTCACATACAAAAGGCTAAATAGTTTATGTATGTTTTATTGAGATTTTATGCATTTCATACAGTATATCTTAATCATATTTAGACCCTCTCCCCCATCCCCACCTCCCATACCCCCCCAACCAGATTTCGTTCATTCTATCATGTATATTAAGTTCCATCTAGTCAAGCATTCGTACCCAAATGTCCCTCAAAGCAAGTTCATCCACTGGAATCTAGTCAGCCTATCTAAAGAAACTCCCTTAAGGAAAACCAACTCTCCCTCACCCTGCCATAATCAATTGCCAATAGTTCCTCAGCTAAGGTTGGGGCCTGCTGCCAATTTCCCCAGTTCTATGCTGGGTTCTATATAAAAATCAACACTTATTTCTCAGCTCCATGAGGCACTAGACCCCTAGTAAATATGCCTCATTATAAGTTTTAATGTTAAGCCCTTTCATTATAATTTGTCAACTGAAACCAACAGAAAATCTACAGATTTAATGAAGCTTAATGAATAATAAATTATTTATTTATTTATTTTGTATTTACCATCCCCTCAAATTATTTAGAATGAAGAAATTCTCAAATTATTTAGAATGAAGAAATTATTTATTTATTTATTTTATATTTACCATCGCCCACAAATAAAAAATAAAAAACACTGTGAACAGGAGGGCTTTGTACTATAACTGAAACAAAGCATTTGTGTGTTCCCGTTACAATATATTAGCTAATGGGGTGAAATAAATCAAAAAGCAATGGGTTGTTAAGTACAAAATAAATTCCAAAACCCCTTGACAGGAAATTCAAGGATTTCATTCACTGTCTGTGGTCAGTGACATGCCTAGGCAAAACAGAAAAAAAATTCAGAGGTGTGAACAATGTCAAAGAAACCACTTTCAACAGGTAAAAAGGCACAAAGGAAAATTAATACCACTTTATTAGCAAAATCAAAGAATAAATAAATAAACATTCAAGACAAAGGTACATGCAGAGCTACTTCCCACAAAGGCAGGTGGTTCTCTGACTACCTTCTGTATTAGAACACTTCCTGTTCTGTTCTGGCCATCACTGTTGTATTTGACAGGTGGCATCTGCACCTGTTAACAGAGGTCATAGCCACTCCAGTGAAACATTCGCTTTCCACATCAACCTATATTCTTCTATTGGACTCAGTGGCCATCATTCTGCAACTTTTCTCCAACACATAAAAGAGGGGGAAAATATGCTCATGCCTCCTGAAAACTTAGTCATGGGAACTTATTATCCTTCCCAAAGCAAGAAAGAATTGATTATGCAATACCCAGTGTTCTCAGTTTATCCCTCCCAAGATACAGCTTGGAGAGACTCAGGGGAAAAGATTCTTCCTAAAAATGCATTAATCGAGTTCTGAGAAATCAAAGAGAAATTTCACGTGGTAGATGATAAACCTCTGCACACCGACCACACGCTCTTACTACTCCAAGCACATCACTGTTTCATTGTTCCAACTCACCTTCCCTCACAAACAGTTGTGCAAGTTGCTTTCATAATCAAATGGTTTTACCTAAAATGAATTCTCAAAGTAATTTACACAGACAGTTCTCTTATTTTGAAGGGGACGAGATTTTCTTTCATTCAGGTGTTCAAGTCATTCCCCTTACAATTCATCTAACCATTTAGCTTATTAATTTGTCACAAGGATACAGCCTGTGGAACAGATAAATTGTTTTGAAGACACATGAAGTAGTTGGAGAGAAAAAGGCAAAAACATGCTCATTTATAGGTACAATCAAAGGAAAATGTTATTATGCACCAGGAGGAGATGTGTAAACTGTTTCAGGAGATCAGCAGACAGAGATATGAATTACAAATGAGCGGCTTGAAGGAGGAAACTCTTAATGCAAAGTGGATCTGAATTGGTTCTTGGATAAGTTAAATGATCTAAGTGTACTTAATAATTTAATTTCAATATAACCTGGTAAAATTCAGACAACATATCATCAGATTTCTTTGCTAACCCAGATAGGTTTATAATCTATGGCTAGTTATTTATATTTTGAGTCATGACATTGTTTAATAATGAAAGCGGTGTAAAGTAAAAATATAAGTTTGGGAATGAATCAGAATTATCCATATGGTCCAGCATCCTTGTTCCTAACATCACTGTATTTCCAATTCATTATCCACTAAATGAATATAGTCATAATCCCTACCTTGAGACTTTTGTTAAAATTAATTTTGAAAATGTATCAGAACATTGAGTGACTTGAGGAGATAATTAGCAAAATCATAGCACTGCTGTTAAGCACTGTACATTGCCCTTTTCAAGCAAAACAAGAGATGTCCAAGAAAGATGTACCTAAGCACAAAATGAGTCCTGTAACCAGCATTACCTGTCCCCCAAACCAACAGGTTCACAGCCACTTATTTTCTGCACCTGAACCCAAAATAGTACACTGTCTCTTCCATGACAGTTCCATGAGCTCTTTAATCCACTTCAGTAACCTCTGTTGTATTTATAGGATGACTGTCAATTTTTGATGATGTTACCTAGAGCCCTGCTATGCCAATATCTTAAATTCCGCACCGCTGGGAATTTTAAGTTGGGTATCTCAAAGTCCCGCTTTCAGTGTGTGAAAATTCATACCCAATTTTTTGTGTAGCGCAAGTGACAAACATATTTAAAAAGTCACTTCATTTATACTAATTATTATGTTTCTTGATTCTGACTGTAATTCAAATTATATGGCCACAAAACTGAAGCATGTTAAATGGTTAAAATGTTAGCTGTGCATTAGGAGAAAAGGCTGCTATGTAGGAAACAGCCGTTTCTATCATGCGCCAAGCCAGTGAAGAATAAACTCCACCTTTCCTGTCCACTGTTCACTTCATGACCCTTAGACAGGAGGGCCAAATAGCACTTCAAATGTGGTGACTCTGAATCCAGATAAATGCTAAATAGAAATTATAACTGGAATGAATACTGAGTAATGAAAAAGGAATATAAAATATTCCTTTTATGCTTGCATGTTGCTTACATGTTGAAATTATGCTGTGTATATGAATATATATACGATTCATTTATTATTATTTTATGTGCATGAGCATTTTGCTGGTATGTATGTTGGTACACCACATGTGTGCAATATTGAAGGAGGCTAGAAGGTGGTGTCAGATTCCCAGGAATTGAAGTGGTGAACAGTAGTTAGTTGCCATGTCCCTCTGTGCTAGGAAGCAAATTCCAGTCCTCTGCAAGTGCAGCTTGTGCTCTTAACTTCTGAGCCATCTCTCCATCCTCTAGATGATGTTTATAATGTATATCAAATTACATTAGATATTTTATTGAGGCCCACTTGCCTTTATAAACCACAGGTGTCTCTCCTGATCTATTTCTAATAGGTAGAGTTGCTCATCTCTGAGATGAGCTGCCTGTTGTGAGAGCAGAGGGATAAGCATTTCCTAGAATGCTAGAACTCCCCTGATTCTCACTGTATTAACCAGAATTCAGAGACATCATGATTATTACACAGTGTTCCTGTGTCCTCAGAAAGTATAACCCTGAATTCTCATCATTCTCTTTAGGGAGAAGCACTTGAGTAACTCCAGGTTCTACAAGAGCTGGTATCTTGGAAGGAGGCTCACTTAGGATTCTCCCCTGACCACCGAATGGGGTGGTAAACAAACAAAGCCAAGGACCTCAACATTGCTGAGGAATTCAAACACTCCATACATAAATTTAGAAGTTATCTGCATACATTTTTGATGTTATGTCCTTTGGAAAAAAGATATAACTAAGAATTATCTAGTGATTGACTGTCTTTAAGAAAACTTGAAAAGAAGAAATTCTAATTGCTCAACACCCACATTTGACCCATCCAAGGGAAGCTGGGAGTTTTGTCAATGTTGGGATTCTGGTCTCTCCAAGCCAGCTGACCAGTCATGAGCAAAGAGCACACTTTGATACTCAGTACCGAACATTAGGGTCCTTTCAGCAGAAGATGGGCACTTGGCGGTCTAAGGATAGAAAAGCAAATGGCCCCATGTCTGATTAGTACACAGGACATGCAAAAACCCTTTTTATGGAGGAGATATACAACTTACATCCCATTGTTTCCACAAAAATCATAAATTTTATTACCTAGTTTCCAAAGAGAATAGTCCATTAATGAGGAGGAAATTGTTTTAATAAGTTATAAATTACCCCAGTGCAAGACATTGCCCACAGGACCTTCGGTAAAAGCAAAACAGGGGCCTTTACAGGATGTAACAACAATGAATCATAATTAAACCAGGAGCTTCTACTTGTGCTCCTACATTGCTTTCATACCTGTTCCCAACGCAGGAAAACCTACAACTTACACAAGGGAAGTGCTGTTTCCCCTTTGGTCAATGAGCAAAAGCCAATAATTCATAGCTAGTAAATAAGCAAAGAAAGCTTCAAAATTCTAGTCTTTCCAAAGCAATATATATATATATGGTCTTTTTGAGACAGGGTCTCCCTGTAGCTCCAGCTGTCCTGGAACTCACTATGTAGACCAGGCTGGCCTTGAACTCACAGAGATCCGCCTGCCTCTGACTCCAGAAAGCTGAGATTAAAGGCATGCGCCACCCCACCCAGCTTATTGTGACCTCTGCATCCATCCTAAGATTTCACTATTTGCAAGATCTAGTGAATTTTTATTATTATACTTGTAACAGAACATGTGGGTCTGGTCCTTGTAGTTAGAAACAATAAACAGGAATATGGAGTTGTATGAAGAAAAGTGTCACAGAGGCAGGCAGATTTCAGTGAGATCAAGGCCAGCCTGTTCTACATGGTGAGTTCCAAGTCAGCTGTGACTATAGAAAGATCTTGTCTCAAAAAGTCTAAACAAAATAAGTGTGAAAAAATAAAACTTGTAATTTTAAGTATCTAAAACTGTTTTTGTAACAATGTTACAAAACTACATACTAATTGTGAAAATATAAATAAAAATTTAAGTAACTTATTTCCAAACTTATAGAAAATCATTAATATGCCAAAATCTACTGATACGTATTCACAGGTGACCTTTGATATACATAGCAGTGAGTGTGTCATGTTAGAAGCTGAGGCCAGTGCTTACACATGCCACCCTAGACAGTCTGCATTGCTGGACCAATGGACACAGGGGCCACAGCTGCTCGGCAGGATGTATGTCATATTTTTAATGGACTTATATTAGCTAACAGATTTTGAAACTCCTTTGTAAAAGTGACCAAGTATTTTAAACATCCTTTAAAGACTATATCAATGGTCCTATACATATCAAATCTTCATTGAAGTATCTCCCTCCTGGAAAAGTAAAGACTGAAAGTCACACTGGCCTTGAGAGCTAATCGTATGTTCCACATGGATTTGCTGACCATCTCTACTTAATAATACTTAGAAGAAGTTGCTAGGTGAGAAGGAGTGAGACAAGCCATAGCATTGCCCTTAAGATCATAAGCACTGGGATGAAAATAGCATTTGGCTTTGCATAATGAGTCAATAGTGTCCTTCCTCTCATCCCAAAGATGGGGAAGAAGAGAAACATAGTTTTCTCTACAGTTATTGTCACTGCAGGCCCAATTTATGGCCTCTGCTAAATAACCTTTCTTAGGCAAATCCTTGGTTACTCCATCAATGTATCTTGAATAACTTCAACCATAAAACTGATTAAAGATGGTGCCAGATTCTTCCCTAGTTTATATATATTATCTTATTTTTCTCCCCATGGTCCCTTCAGGTAGTACACACAACCATCTCTATTTTAAAGATTTGAGAATTAAGCCTTGGAGACATTAATTACCTTATCTACATTTATATACCAGAGTACCTGATTTCAATGCCAGCTTAGTGCCACGTTCAACAACATTTATAATATTGACCAGGGAAGAAGTCATAATATATCAAATTAAATGAATGTAGCTAGTCAAAGTGCTTATGCAAGTGCCCACCATCCTTCTGTCTTGTCATTTGAGTTCCCTCTGAGCTTTAGACCTGTGGTTCCTACAAATACAAAACCTGAGTTTTCTTTCTGCTGAAAGTCCTAGTCATCCACAATTAGATTTACTTGCATATTGCCTTCCCCATGCCTAGCCTAGCATTTTGCCATAAATATTATACATGAAAATCTTTCCCTGGTCAGCTACTGCTGCATATTCTCTTTCCTTAGTTAGCCTTATTAGAACAAGAACAAATGCACAGTTTTAGAGCAATCTGAACAAGCAATATTCCATATGCAAATACTCTATGCCCATCCAAATCTGCTCACAGACACATATATCCCCATCCAAAGCCTAGAATAAAATGTAGAAAAGAATGAAGAAAATTACAAAAAAAAATCTGGAAACCATTACTTAGAAAACATGAATTGATTTTTCTATTAAATATAATTTTGGGTGCTCTCCACCATTCTGCTTCCTTCACTCTCTAATCTTTGATAATTAGCATTTATTACTCTGATAGTATGGAGCACCTAAGTACAACGGCAATTATAAAATAAACAATAACAATCCTTTTTTGCAAGAAAAGGTTTATTACTTGAGCAGATGCTGTTCTTGTTTAGGTTCTTTCTATATTTGGTATGCAAAGTAATTCAGATTAATTGTGTTGCTTTTGCCCATTATAGAATTATAGAATTTTTGATGCAGGAGAAGGTTGAAGTCAGAGGGAATGGTTTCAATAAGAACAATGCTAAGAATAAATAGCAGAGAAAGAAATGCTCTACCTGCTAACTTCATTTTAAGAAACAAGGCTATATCACAGGATAAACATACACACACACACACACACACACACACACACACAACCTCAAAGAACAGCAAAGGATACATGGCCAGACCTTCTTTGCAGCATAAAGCATCTTGGGATTAAGGGATGATGTCAAGTAAAAACTTTCTGGGACTTGTGATACCTGAAGAAGGGAAAGGCAAGACTGGCTGTTGGAAGTGGCCATGATTTGTAAAACAGCGAACTTTTAACGTACATTGGTGGTTTGGCTGAAAATATTATTTGTCATTTGCTCAAATGTAAATTAATTCTCCTGCTTGCTAATTGAGACAGTTTGCAATTATTTGATCAAATGCCAAAATACCTCTAACGTCTCACTGATGAAGTAGCAACAAGACTCAAAGTTGAGGCATTTGGCATGAATCAAAATGATCCGGAAAAACTGACTAACATTGGTAACCAAATCAAATAGACCTTTCTGAAAAGAATCACTATTCGAACAATTTTTCATGTATTCAAAGGATAAATTCCAGTACATAAAACGGTTTTACTTGAAGAGGAAATTTTAGAGAACAAATGTAACATTTTAAGAAGTCCATCACAATAATTCTCACCATTTCTCACGTCCGGGGAACTAGAGAGCATAGTTTTCTGTCAATACAGCACTACAGCTCTGTGCTCCCAAAAAGGCAGCAATGGAGATTTCTATTTCAGTCTAAGAACAAGAATTCTTAGTCCCAAGATAGGCTTTAAAATATGCAAAGCAGAGTGTTCTGTGCTTTCCATGGGCTATTTCTAATCTATGTCCCTTTCGTTTATAAGTTAATATTGTCTTTATTTACTGAAGTACTTTTTCATTGACTGTTGGTAAGTACTCAAGACTCCAGCCTTCAAGGATCCAGCCTGCTCTTCTCATTGTTAGAACAGTTTGGGGAATATTTTGCTTTGCTTTTCTTTGAGCATCTTCCTGCCTTGGAAAGTCTGTCTTTGTTCTCCATTGCAAGCTTATGTTGGAAAATGAGATAAATGGTGTATCCCTTGGTGTCTGTTGGAGAAGACCAAGAAGAGTTTGTAAAGTAGAAGACAGTCTACTGGTTAACAATTGCCACTGCCAGAAAATGTCCCCCTGCAGGAGTCTAATGAATATTTTGACCATAAAAATGTTAATTGAGAAAATTCTCTTGGTAGGGGGAAAAACAAACAAACAAACAAAAGAATTCACTTTCCTAACTAGGAGTTTAGAATTTTTTAGGAAAAACAACGTAAGTGATTCTTAGTGACAACAGAGCAAAGGCCACTTATTCAACATGACTTTTGAAGCAAGAGGAAACCGGCTCAACTTCAGGCCACTGAACAACGTGATTGTGGCATTTCTGATGAGAACAAAGAAGAATGCGGGACTGACCATGCATACCTGCCATTAGCATTCAGAAGGATGAGACCAGAGGATCGAGAGTCCCAGGCCTACTGGGCTGCAGTGATGAGACAGAATTGCTCATGGGAACCTACAGCAATCATGACAGCATGCACAGACCCATGCACACTCAATTAGACCATAACCAGCACAGAGCTAAGCACAAGCACTCTTCACTGAGCTCTGATTCCTGATGTGGATGTAGCATGAAGCACAGCATCCTGCTCTTGCCGAATGCCTTCCACTGTAACTCCTGGAGCTGTGAGCCCAAAGAAATCCTTCATTTTAAATTGCTTTTGCAAATCATTGTGTCACCACAATAAAGCAAGTAACTAACACAGGGCACATACCTAACATTAACCCCTTGTGACCATAAAAAAAAAATCAAAAGAATTTGGAGGCATTTTCTAAACAGTCTGGTATGGAATGCTTGCCACATGAGCATCAGAAAGAAACTGTGCTTTTATCTCGGATTAGTAAGATAATAAAGATTATCTCATATATCTAAACTTCTACAAATTGAAAACAGCCTCTGTGTTCTACGGCATCTGCTACCAACAGTAATTAAATAAATGAATATTTAATTAAGACATATAGTTGGTCATGTTGATTTCATTTTGCCTTTTGAAAGTGAAATCATTGCACCAGCTCCAAAATCAGAGTGCTTATGAGCTAAGCTAACATCAAAAGGAAACCTTTCCAAACACCAACTTCTAAAATCCCTGGAAACAAGATCCCAAAACATTTGCAACTTTGACAAGAAACTGCAAAAACATACTACTAAAAGAAAATAAAGTGAATGGTTATGATGAGGTCCTCAGTACTAAAAGTAATAATTCTGTACAACTGAACTCATTTATAGTCAAAGAATGTGACATGTTTAGTTCTCAAGTCGGTGTGAAAAAAAATGTAAAAACTTACAATGACCTTAGCTGTCTCTCCTTAGAGACAGTTTTAATAAAGATATTTCCTCCTCTGTCTAGGATATCACTCACTGACTGACATAATTGAAATAGTATCTACCTAATTTTTCAATAAAATACAAAGAAACCAGTATACATGTATATTTTAGCTTAACTAATCGTTAAGGAGAGCTAGCATCATTTTCTGAGACTGAATTACTGAACATCCACAATCTAGAACTCCTGCCATCAACATAAAACTCTTAGAAGAAACAAATGAGAAGTTTGAAACCAAAGCTACTCTCATTTTACTACTTTTAAACTGTTTGTGCTTTCCTCCCTTCCTCCAAAATAATTTCTTTGCTCCCCAAACAGGTCAAATGTGACATAGATGACAAATGCAAGCTAGGAAACTCCTCAAAGGGTTTCTTTTTGTAGGAACACATATCCTACTGCAAATCTAACAGGTATGTGAAATTTAACAGTTCGCTGAACCCAACAGCCAAATTCCAACTCTAAATCAGTCCCATGTCAGTAGTCCTCCTCCATCAGTAAAAAGATCATGCATCCAGTTTGCACAAGAAACAAGTAAACCAAACACCCTATAGTCAAACTTGGATTCTCTCTTCCTAGTTCTCTCACCCCTACCCTGCTTGCTCCATGGGAATCTTTATTGTGAATATCACCTCTAATATGCATGTCCAACTAGAATATGCACATCCAGTTTTCTGCTGCCACGAGCTCCCTATGAAGAGCATTTTCACCAAGACCTCTGTGATAGCTGCCCGAACATATGCTTGCTTCTACTCCTGCCCCCAAATCATCTGTTTTTTAGCGAAACCAATGCCACCCTTGCTGAGTAGTTTCCAAACCATTCTTTCATAGAAGGAATCCAAAGGTCTTGCTGTAACTCAGAGCTCTGGCTAGTTCCTTACTGCAGGCCAAGTCACCCTGTTTCTGCACTGGAAACACACACATCTGGGTGGAAGCCTTAGCACACACACTTCCTTCTATTCAGAACATATTCTCTTTTTTAAATAACTTATTGAGAATTTCATACATGCATATAAGGTGTTTTGATCATATCCATGCCCACTCCCTTCCCTCCACCTCCTCCCATATCTTCCCATCACTTTTTCTGATAACTTCATGTACTCCCTTCCTTCCTTCCTTCCTTCCTTCCTTCCTTCCTTCCTTCCTTCCTTCCCTTTCCTTTCTTCCTTCCTTCCTTCCCTTTCTTCTTTATGGGGCTTTTGGCTACTCTAACATTCCCCCTTCTGAAGAGGTAACCATAAAATCTTTTAAGGATTAGATAAAACCACCCGTGTACTTTGCCATTTTGGGCCTTTAGAACAGAGTATGTTGCTAAGAGGCTCAAGGACATTTTGACTTTTAGACAAGAAACTGGCTACTTTTCCTTGGGTTTTTTTTTACCCTAACTGTTAATTAGACCATTATTTCTCACTGATGATTTTGTTTCTAATCACAAAGTGCTGCTCAGATGTAAGACTTCAAATCTTGGTCTGCAATACTGTAGTGCCCACATGTAGCTAAGGGAGACAACCCACTATTGTTCTAAAAAGATAGCTAAATTTGTTTTCTCCCCCTATCCAGAAGCCTTTGAGAGGGAACTGACACTGATTCTAACCACGCCAACAGCTATCAAAATCCCTGAAAACAAATCCTGAATCAATCACTCTCGAGTCCATCCTTGGCAGACAAAAGAAAAATGAGGAACCCAATAACAGAGGGATGCTTTTGAAAGCTCTTGTCAAGAAATTCCAATGGACTCTCATGTGAACATTTGAAATTTGCCCTTTTCTAACTTTTTTCTGGTTCCCTGTCTAGAACTTGAAATGCTAACTACGCTTGCCTTTACTTCTCCTTCACATCTCCTATTCACCAGCCAAGGACTTTCTTTTCTCCCTACAGATAAGAGTTATGCAATTTGGAAGTCTTTTAGATAGACCCACTGAAGGGGGTACCCCAGTTGCCTCATCCTGTTTCCCTGTTCAGCATGGAAGAAGCCAGAGTGGTCTAGCGTCCTTATTCTTTATTGGCAATTTGGGTAACCCCTTCAGAGGATGGCGTGATAAGAATAGGAGGTAGGAATTGGCTAGGCAGAACATATTCTTAAAGATATTTTTCCAGCTTCCTGAGAACTTCCTACCTCTTTAGAAGAGAACTTTTCTCACTGGCCTATTTAAAACAGTATCCCTATCACTGTCTGTTGGGTAAAGGATTGGCTCTTCATCGAATGACAGTTACGATTTAGCATGAAGTGGAGCATATGGAAAAGCACCATTTGGCCACATTTGGTGGAAAATAAATCTTTTTGTTTGAAAGTGAGATTTTGTTTTTCAACATAAATGATAATCCTAATAACAATAGCAATAGTAAACAACACTCAATGAGTAATCCAGCACTGCCCTCAATTTTCATAATGCCTTCTTATGGATGAACTGGAAATGATGACACAAAGCCAGGGTCATACTGACAGGGTGGGAATCCCAACTGGCCAAACCACCAGGGAACTACAGATGACATCCTTAGTCACTCTGCACTTCCTAGACTCATCTGTATGGTGAGTGGGGATGCCCACCTCGCACATGCTCTAGTAGGATAAAAATAGGATGCTCCAGGACCCCAATTATAAAACATTCACTAACTATGGAAATACACAAAGTTTTTTTCCTTTAATAAATGAAAAAATGGCCCAAACATTTTAGAAGACATTCAAAAAGACAAATTCCAATTATACAATCACAAATACTTCCAATGAGAAACAGAGCATAATCCATGTAACGTAGCAATCAGATATAAGTACAGTGACGGATGGTCCTTGAAGAATGTAAAGAAAACATAAGAATGTTGCAGAGGGCACCAGCTGATCACTGGGAGTAATGGCCTCTAAGAACAGAGAAGAAGCTGAGGAGATGACCTACTGGAGTCAGAGCCTGCCATACAAGCATGAGGACCAGATACCCAGAACCCATGTAAAAGCCACACATATGGGGCAGCCACCTATAATTCCATCACTAGGAAGGCAGAGACAGGGTATGCTGGGGCAATTTGGCTATCTAAAACAACCTGACAGTTCTGGGTTCAGTGAAAGGCCCTGCTTCAATAAATAAACTGGAACGACATAAAGAAAGACACTGGACATCAACTTGGGATCTCGACCTGCACACATACACACGTGCAGCCAAACATATCTACACACACGCATATACCATACGTACATAGACAGGCAATGAAAGAGGAGCAAAGAAAGTGACAAGAAAGTTGCACTGACTTCCAGAAGGAGCAAAAACCGGCATGAGAGTAAAGAGTACACAAGGTTCCTGAGAGATGTGATACTGAATTGTACGAGGACATTTCTCTGTCTTCTGCTTGGGCTTCAAAAATTGCAGCAGCAGATGTGAGAGCGAATATTGCTTTTACACTCCAGTCTGATTCCATAGTGTGAAAAGAATGGATCTGATGAAAGAGATCTTCACACCTCAACCATCTAATCCCAGGTCTACAGTCCAAGAAAGAACACATCCAGCTATCCAGAGGCTTACAGAAAACAGCATGATCCACAGACCTATAAGAATGAGACCCTAGAGAGTTTGCAAGGAACTCAGAAGGCAGATGGATTTCAATAGAGCAGAGATGACAGAGCCCATGAACTAGGAAAAAAACTGAAAAATGCTATGTGTGAATGAATAAAAAATAGAAACTGTGATCACTTAGAGCCAATGTGGACTCCTAAAGAATGAATCGGGCTGAATGAAGGCTCTCCTTTCCTGAAGTTAGATATGGCACATGAATGTAAATTAGTGCATGATATGAAGGAAGGATGAGCAAGGAGCACGCTATGGGAAATAGCTGATAGACACTCTTATCTGGAGACCTGCTCTTAGCTCTGGCCTTAAAACATGAAGACAAATTTGACAGTAACAATAGCTGTCACTGTTGCAAAATTTCAAGGCGCTGGGTTTTCACACAGAGCATCTCTTTTTACTTTCCCAGCAACCTTACAGATGAGGAAACTTGGGCTCAGAGATGAGTTGACAGAGATACAACTATTTACAAAGAAGCCTTGAGTGTTTGGAATAAAACACTCCATTCTCAACCACAGCAACAGGGATGCTGCAAAGGAACACAAGAGTAGTGCAGTGCCCTCTGAAGACAAAGTGAGGTGGAGCTACTGGGCTGCTTCACAGAGGAAAACCTCTAGAGTGTACTGGAATGGCCGCAGGCATATTCTTTCGGCTCCAGGTAGTACAGTAAGAAACAAGCATGAAAGGTAGAATTTGAATAAGAATTTGTGAGCCCCATCTTGATAAAGACTGAAAGTTCTAAGACTCTGAGACGACTTGTCAATGAAATCAAGCAGACACTGGCCAGTCATCGTTATCAGCGATTCAGACAAGGAAAGGAGATTGAATTAAGGGTCCTCCTGACTTCCCCCAAACTCAGATTCCTGTAAGATGCAAATGTATTACCTACCATGTAATCACAATTATGAAGATCCATCTTGGAGTCTGGAAGGTGGGTAATAGGATGCTCTTCCCAGATTAGCAGCATCTCCTAGTAGCTCTGATAACTAATGTGAGTACTTGAACTGAGGCTCAGTGCTCTGCTAGAATTCTTGAATAATTTTGCCTCCATCTTTAGAGTTTTAACATAGAAAATGTAAAGCAGTTGAACATGTTTGTTTTCCTTCACTCTGCATCATCACCCCGAAACAGCAATGATTTGTGTTGCTCCTTGGGCAAGGCCTTTTGAAGACAGCTAATGAGACAGCCAAACCCTGCTGGCTGAAACTCTCCAGATGAGTCACTGGAGTGTTTGAAACTATGCACTGCTAGCCATATGATACATAACTTTTCAGCATACTTTTATCATTCAACCAATATTAAACACTATTAGCCAAACAGTAATACCAATGGCAGCAATTTGGTTAGAATGGATGTTTCCATCCAATATTTATTCCCCTCTGGAAGTCAGTTATGCTGTGTTTACACTTGTTTATTTAATTTTTGTTTTCTTTTATCTTGTTAACACACTGGTTTGGCACTCACGAGTTAGTGTCAAGAAAAAGCACATATATGACTTGTGCCTAATCTTTTATGAGAAAAACAGCTGGTCCTATGATCGTTCCTAGTGTTTCTGGAAGTGATTTTGAGATATAATTACATGCCATGTACCTGCATGGCAGGTGGTAAGCACATACCTAGCAGGTAGGAGTGCTGAGTCTGTAGGAAAACCAAAAAGAAATGCAAGCTTTTTATATAAAATAAGCCAGTTCACTTCCTGTGTGCTACAGGATATATAGGTCAAATACATTTGGAGCTATTTCTGAATCTAAGTGAATAGTTCAAGGCAAGCTGTGGTACAGAGACTTTTACATCGTGATCTTGGTTACAGAATGAGGTCTTTCCTCATCATACGTGGGAAAAGTCTGGGCAAGCTACTTAACTACCTATGTGAAATTCCTGTCAGTGTAATGGACAAAACTGGAGCCCCTGGCCTACCAGACTGTGCCGAGAGTTAACTGAGATGCTATCTATAATCCATCATGAGGACTTAGAAAATGCTTAAGACTATGCAGTTACATTGACATCAATATTATTTTGATCAGTTTCCTTTAGGAACCTAGAAGGTAAAATTAACTACAACACCAATATTTTAAAATCACAGAAATAGTGGCTGTAATCACTTAACTAATAACCTCTCCATCCTGGGGTCCCGTGCCAAGCACCTGGCCTTCAATCATGTATCTCACTATGTAAGTCACATGCCCTATCATGGACTGCTAGAAGAAATACACCACAGATTGCATATTGTTAATAGAAACTATGTCTCAGAGTCCTAGAGGCTGAGAAGTCTGAGATCAAGATTCTAGAGCAGGCTTGTGTCTGAGCACCTGGTCCTGGTCTGCAGGCGGCTCTCGTCCTCTTGTATTCTCATATGGTGAAGAGCAGAGCCGAAGTAAACCACCCTGTATTTCTTCTCATAAGGATGTGAATTCCATTATGAGAGCTCTACCTTCATGACCTACCCAAAAGTTCCTACTCCTGAAACTACCAATTTGGGGTAAGGATTTCATCATGTGAATTGGAAGGTGAGGCATATTCATTCCACATCAGGGCTTACATCTGAAACCTTGTTTCCAGTTCTTGCACATCACTTCCAGAAAATCTGAGTATCCCTTTCCAAACTTGATCTTGAGAATTCAGCTTGCATGTGCATAAGGCCTCTGATGTTCTTCCATAAGGAAAGGGGAATGTCAAGGTGCCCTGTGACATCCATCACAGAGATCAGTAAGAAAACTCACCAAATATGTAGAGCATAATGCAAGGTTTATGAAAGCCCTCTTCCACTCAGTACACTCGACTGCACAATTTCTGAACTCTAGCTTCAGTGCGGAAGTATGCCTATAAAGTAGTCATATATATACACACACACAAAGATGAAAGAGTTTTAGGATACATAAACATAGGGGTGAAATGCATATCTAGCATATGCACAAACTAACTAACCACATGATATCATCTCTCTATAAAAACTGCATGATATTTGAAAAGGACTGTCCTTCCCACCACCTTCTAAAACATCTCCTTAACTTTCAGAGGTACTTGATTTTGGTAAAGATTCTGTTGAATTTTTACTATATAACAATGATTCTTCCAAAAACATAGATTAGTTGATAGATAGATAATAGATGATAGGCAGATAGATAGATAGATAGATAGATAGATAGATAGATAGATAGATAGTAGATAGATAGAAATTGGATGGATGGATGGATAGATGGGAGAGAACTGACTCCCAAAAAAGTATCCTCTGACCTCTACACCCATTTGCATACACACACACAGTAGATAGATAGATAGATAGATGATTGATAGATGATAGATTATATATATATATAGACAGACAGACAGATAGATGATAGATAGATAGATGATAGATAGATAGATAGATAGATAGATAGATAGATAGATAGATAATAGATAGTTAATGAATACAAAGCCACTATCATTTGTAATGAATTACATACAATGACTACATTCTAACTGGTACTGTGTCATATCTCTTTCCTCCCAGTACTGGAAGCCTGGGGAGATACCGGCTGCAGATTTGTCTGCTTAGCACAGCCTCTCATCTCAGCACAGACCCCAGCAGACCAAATCAAAAAGGACATGTGGCCACTGGGCACCTGAGATAGATGGTCTACATTGTTATTCTATATTCTATTATCCATCATTCCTGAGGGCTTGCGCTCTCTCCTCCTTCCCTATCTCCCCCTCCCCCTCCCCCTCTCCATCTCCCTCTCCTCCTTCCTTCCTCTATCCTCCCACCTCCCTCTCCACCCCTCCTTCCCTCCTTCCCTCCCTGAATTTCATCATCAAGATCTTGACCTCACCATGGAGAAGCAATAAGCATTCCATTTTCATCCATGTATGACTTTTGTACATTTATTCTCAACACTGACTAATGCATACCAAAAATAAATAAAAAGCTTATATAATACTAAGGGAAAGAATTCCACCAAAGCTGCTTCAAAAACTTCTCACTTTCATGTTACTATCATTATTTCTAACTGAAAATATACCTGGGCTTCAGTGGCTTCTGTGAATAAATAATAGCTCATGCCCTGCATAGTTTCTTGTTTACACAGCACTTTCTTAAATTAGCCAAGGAACCTACCTATCATTTGTAACATTTCCTCACAGAGCAGCCAGATCTGCTAAATGAGGCCTAAAAACCACATAGATTTATGGGAGTCTAACTCTAACTGTATATTTCTATGTGATGAAATTGTAAATCTTGAGTATTTTACAGAAATTCAGCTATATGAACTCTTCTGTGATGGTGGCAATCAGTATCCCCTTGAAAGTCCAGCCTGATCTCAAGTAGCCTTGCTGGCACGCTGAGGGACCTCGAATGTATTAACACTGAACACCAAGTTCTGCAAAGCTACAACCCACAATTTGTTTACACATGATCCCACAAGCTTTTACGAAAGCATTTGTTTTTGATTTCTGGAAGAACTTACAGCACTGTAATATACATGGACTTTAAATGAAATTATTTTGCCAAGTTGGCTAGACATTTATAAGAAGAACTATGTTAAAAGAAAATAAATGCTGGGGCTGAAGGGATAGCTCAGCAGTTAAGAGAAGATATTGGTCCTACAGAGGACCTGGGTTCAATTCCCAGCACCCAAATGGAGGCTAACAATCATCTGTAACTCCAGTTCCAGGGGATCCAATGCCTTCTTCCGACCTCTGTAGGCATTGCCTAACACAGGTGCAGTTAACACACATGCAGGCAAGAGGGAGAGAAGGAGGGAGGGAGGGAGGGAGGGAGAGAGGGAGGAGAGAGAGGGTTTTCAATTGTTTAAAATAGACATGTGGTAAATAATTTCCCATTTTTCTACTATTGTAGGAATCTTCATGTCAAATACCTCTGGTTACTTCAGCAGTTCTGTGGAATCTTCAAAGAACAGGCCCTTCATCTCAGTTTCGTGGTCTCAGGATGGATACAACATCTTCAGACACCACACTCCCATTCAAATGTAGCAAGCACAGGTAAGAGCATACAATCTCTCCAATGGTTTCCTCATTTAGTTAAGGTAAGAAATTCCCTGTAGCCCCCAGAACATTCTCACTGGGTGGAGATAATATTAACCCCCTGACCAATCAGCAGCAAAGAAAATGGCAACAGCCATGTCTTCTCAGACTTTTGGCTAAGATCAAGTACAGAAAACTACAATTACCATGATATTACTCAGTCATAGTTTATTATTCAGAACAGTAGTTTGTACCAATTAACACAAGTGCAAAGTCTCACATCTATCCATTTTACTACTTGGTGTGAACTAATTTATAATGTTGGTTGAAAAAAAGAACTTTCCTGGAATAAAGTATATTGTTAGGAATGAAGACAAAGTTGAAGTTATATTGATTATAATGAAGAAATTCAAACACAGACAAAAGATCATACAAACTGATTTCTGTTGGTTATCTCATTCAATTCTTGTAACATCCCTGAGAGGCAAACAGTCTTAGTCAAAGCACAGAGAATCAGGTCATAAAACTCATAATTAAACTTAACTAAGACTGAAAACATATTAAGCAATCTCTTCTCAACCAACATTTCAGCTCTTCTTACTAAAACTATTGGCATTTGAAGTGTATGAAAAAGTAGAGAAATTTTAAATGAGAGAAAATGAAACAAGTTGAAATATCTAAGAAAGGTAAAGTTCATCATAATCCCATCACATCATACTGAATGTACCTACCATAACTACAGATATGTATCATTTTAAGCCTGCTTTTCATACATCATCATATAATATGCATCCCCTTAGGCTATGTTTTTTAATAACTGAGTTGTTCTACTTATAGAATAGAAATCTCGTTTCAGAAAACTTATTTTTGTAATAAATTCACTTGAACAAAAATAAAATCTTTAAACATAAACACGTTTGTTAATTTCAGATAGAAGGTTAAACTTTGAATTAATGTAAAGATACACTAAAATATTTCACATCAGACTCCAGCACATTTTACTCTACCTTTAAGAATGTTGTATATCATAATAAAAATCATTGCCCAATTCTCATAAACTGAAAAAAGAAGTTTTAATTTTCTGTTGACTGTTTTTCCCAGTGAGTAGATTTTGCCAACTCTGGACACAGGAAGGATGCCAAGTCTGACAGATGCCTTCGCAGCCTGGTTTTGGGCTAAACAATTTCCAGTGCTTGACCTGTCCTCTCTCAGCTTTTCCCTCATCATGGTCAATGGATGTCACTGAATAAACACAGTCCTTGCTAGCTTTAGTCTCCCAGATTTGGTGTCATTTTGGGTCGGGTGATTCTTAGCCTTGTGTCTGTAACAACTGGCCTTCCCTCACTTCCCTTTTTTTCTTCTCTGAAGAATGAGGACTATGTGGTTCTCTACCATGCGTCTCCATCACCCTAAGCCATCTCTTCCTTTCTTTTGGTGCAGCTGTCCAGCACCCTGGCAACACATTACAATCACTTTATATCTCTGTAAAAACTACTGATGCAGCTACTCACGACCCCTCTCCACCCCCTACCCCCAGCCCGCAAAGAAAAAAAAAATAAAAGGGAGTTCCTGAATGATCCATGGTGAGGCCTGGACATAAAGATGCATTTTTTTCACTGCTCCACTGTGTTCAAACCCCAGGCATGTGGGTTGGGAAGGACAGTTGATACCTTCTGTATAATATGTGTGGTGCTCTGTGCACACAAGGTGCTTCCCTAGTTCCTGTGTGGCTTGTCTCTCTCTAATAGTGTTTTAGTGGTGCTGAGTGTCTCCTCATGCCATCACTTGTTAATATTATTTGTTTTAATTCCATACTCTAATCACCTTCTTTAAAATAACCTCTTGTCTGCCTAGCAAGCTGGGTGAACACTGTGATCCTTATGGTAACTCTTTCATCCCTGTTTCGCACAGCACTCTCCAAACACACATCTCCTCAGCCCTTCCATCTCAGTGAATGATGGCACTACATTCCTCTGATTCAGGACAAAAGTCTAGGGCAGAATCTGAATCCATTATTCTAGCTTTTTCTCTCATGTAAGTGCTTTGCCTTACCTAAGGGCAACTTAGTCTAAGAGTAACCACTTCCCACCACAAGTCTTCACCTTAGTGAAGTCTAAGCTCCTGGATCTCCTGGCTGCAACCTTTACAGTTGTTGTCTTCAACAAAGTGTGGCTCTAGAGTGTGCTCCACACAGCATCATAAGGAATCTTCTTAAAACATAAAATATATCAGAAACTTTTTGACATAAGTCCCTGTGGTTTTCCAATATGAAAAAAATCAAATCCATGTTTGCTGTGTGCCTCAGCTGTTAACCTCACTGCCTGCCACTCTTTGGAATGTTCATTAGACCCAGGCACACTGGCTATTGTTCTGTACCCTCAGGCCTTCAAATCCATGTGTGCATTATAGGGGGAGAGTGTGTATATGCACACGTTCATGGAGCTGTGTGCATATCTGTTCAAATGTACATGCATGTGTGTGCAAGTATGCAGAGGTCAGAGGCCAATGTTGTATATCTTCCTTGATTGTGCCCCACCTTAATTTTTGAGACAGTTTCTTACTGAACTTAGAGCTCACATATTTGGCTATACTGGTGTTCTGCTTTCTTTCCACTGCTGTGATAAAGCACTGACCAAAAGCTGGTTGGGAAGGAAAGGGATTATTTCACCTTACAGCTTACAGTTCATCATGGAAGAGAGGCAGGGTAGGAGCTCATAGCAGGAACCCAGAGACAGGAACTAAAACACAGACCACAGAGGAATACTCTGTTCTTACTGACTTGCTCCATGGGCCTGTGCCCAGCCTGCTTTCTTATAAAATTCAGGAACATCTGCCAAAGAGTGGCACTACCCACAGTGGGCTGAGCCCTCTCATATCACTCAATAACCAAGAAAATACCTCATAGATATGCCACAGAGGAAATTCCCCAGCTGAGGTTCCCTGTTCCCAGGTGCATCAAGTTGACAGACAACTGATGCTATCCAACACAACTGGCTTCCCAGCAAGCCTCACAGATTCTATCTCTGCCTCATCAGGCTTACGTGACAAACACTTTACAGACTGGGCCATCTCTTCAGTCTCTTTGGTCCATAAATTCAGTTTTCCTGTTCTGGTGCCCTGCTGTCTAAGGTTTCCCTGTGTCTGGCTGCCCCTCATCATTTGAGACTCAGTTCCACTATCACTAACTCTTAAGACTGTCCCACACCTGGATAGATTCAGAGTTGCTATCCTTTTATCCAAGTCAGCATTTCTCGCTGGTAGAAATGATTTCACTCATTGGCATCTATCTGCCTTCTCTACTAGCATCTTCTTAAAACATAAAACATTAGAAACTGGGAAGGCAATGCTTAAGCTAGTCTGCATTGTCAGTTTGGCCCTGAGCTGGCTGCCTAAAACAGCTCCTGCAAACAGTAAATGCATAATAAATAGCTGGAAATGAAGAATCTGAACAGATTAGTTGTACCTTAAGCCATGATAAACTTTTTTCACACAATGTTTCTATATAAACAGAAAACAAAGCCCTATACTTAGGTCTCTAAAAAAATACTTATATGGAAAAGAGGAAAATGAGGAAGAGACTGGAAAAAGTCAATGACATGAATTTCAGCTTCTCCAGAATGTTAAATCATCCTACTGTTCATCTCAGGATATGAAATATTAGTAGTTTGCCAACTCTATCAAGGTATACTTTGGAAGAAATACTTCAAAAAAGTATTCCTACTCAACACTGAAAATCACTTCTTAATAACAGTCACCCTGAGGAGAAACGGTGAGAGATAGGTGTCAAGAAAATGACGGAGAGGGTCCTTCAGGCTTTGGAAGCTCTTTCCCCTTCTACTGTGTTCAGTGTGTCAGAAATTGAGACATCAGAGATTGACACTGAGTTCAGTATCAAACCGTACATCCCGCACTTCAGAAGCAATCAGACAGAAAGGGCATACCGGTTAAGTCTGCCTTCCTCAAGGCTGAGAAATTCATGCCCAGATGCCTGGAAATAGATGTTTTTTGTTTTTTGTTTTTTTTCTATTCGGCACCATTGTGAGATTTACATTTTCACAGCATCACTCTCTTCCTCTCTACCGTGAAGTCTAGTGTGAATTTGTTTCAGTTCCTACATACTGTATTTAACATATAAGATTAAATCTAGCTCCCAAACTTAAGTTTTGGAATGAGTCCAAGACACACAGAAACATTCACCTTCTGGGGTGGTCTCGATTCTATTTCCCACCTAACCAAACAGATTTTGGATTCTAATGTATGAGTTATTAAGTCCTTTAGTTTATAAAATGCTTAAATACCTTTGGAATTTGACATAGCCATATTTATTAAGAGACAGCAATTATTTTAGCTTTTGTAAATCAGAAAATTGAATTTTGTAGAAACTAAAACCACCAAGCTCAAACATCTAAGAAAAGGCAAAAACCTGGATTCAACTTCTCTTCCTGATGGTCACTATGACACTCCTCCTGAAGTGTTTGCTCAACTGGCTATACATTATTATGGGTGTAGCTATGATCAAGAGAAAAATAGGTATTACATGCATTCCAATTCAACTCGATATCCAATCCAATTAAGTGGGGACAATCGGAGAGTAGAACATAAAACAAAAATTTAGCATGCACATTAATAGAGATCCAATAAACAATCCACTGAATTCTACAGGCTCCTTTTGGGCACCTGTGTTTAAGAAAGAGGAAGATGCCTGGACCAAATCACAATATGCAGCCCTATTCATCTGGGACTGTGACTTAGATTTAATCACTTGTGGTGTAATGGTTTCTACTTTGTTTTCATTTTTATTTTCTGAGATAGAGTTTCCCTGAAGCCACAGCTGGTCTGGAGCTCAGTAAGTAGACCAGGCTGGCTGTGATCTCTCAGAGATTCCCCTGCCTCTGCAACCCAAGTGCTGGGATTAAAAATGTGCACCACCACACCCAGGTCTTTATTTTCTAATAGGACAAAGGGTACATGCTAAGGCACTAGCCCTCAGTCTTAAAACTAAGGGTTAAAAAATAAGTTTGACAATCTTCAGCAAAGTGTCGACTGTCAGATATTTAAAGCCTGGTCATATTAATCAATTTCTACTTTGGGTATGCCTGGCATGCTGGAGAATAGGTATCTCAGCTTCATCGACCAGTGCAGAAAACTGAAACACAGACAGACCCTCCCTACTTGCTACCAAGATAGCTGCAAGCAGGGAGAGCAGATGTCAAATTCAGGGAGCTCCAGGAGGCTGGTGTGGCCCCACTCTCTCAAGTGAGTCTATTTTTATTATGTGACATTTGAAAAGCCAATGTCATTTGGTGATTTGATGTTCACCTACCTCTCCACCACCCCTGGAGCTCACTGGGTTTCCATGGTACTTATTAGTGGGAACAGCAATAGATTGTAGCTGCCAGAGGCAGAGGCTGTCACAGGCTCAGGTGCCTAACAGGCAGACCACACTTCCCTAGAAGATGCACCTTGTCCACACCTCAGAGACGACTGGTAGAAAGCAGAGTACTTACTTAACAGAGAACAAAGCATGTCTGGGAAAAGTGGGGACTTGTCTTCAACTCCAAACCTCCAAAGCTACAATTTAAGACCACTAAAGTGTTTAAAATTACTTTCGATGGATGTATCTCTGTGTCTTTGATACATTCTTATGGCTTCAGTTGTGCTTCCTTCATTCATACACTGGAGCCCGCTACTTCAAAATGCAGTTGTGCTTCCTTCATTCATACACTGGAGCCCGCTACTTCAAAATGCAGTTGTTGCTTGGGGATAGGGCAAGGGTTGTGGTGTGTATGCACACACATATGTGCTTACAAAATACATGAGTGTAATTTTAGGGGGGGGGAAGGAATCTGGCATTCTCAGTATTCATGGATAAGAATTTTCTCTCAAAAAAACCCCAAAAGGACACAGTTGTAATAAGTGCCCCAGATAAAACATCTCTTAGTCTTCTGTTCTCGTAACACTGTAAAATTCAGCAACTAGAAATTCTGTTTAATTAAGGGGATCAAATAGGACTATAATGAGAAGAACTTATATTTCCAAAGAAATCATTTTGTGCTTGGCAATCATTCCTCCAGGTCTTCTCTTCATGCTCCCATTTTTTTTAAATCAATTTACTTCTATATCATATATATATATATATCTTCCAAAGTTTTATATATATACATCTTCCAAAGTTATATAT
>NW_008327337.1:74458-98591 GCF_000622305.1 Nannospalax galili
GTACTTTGGGGAAATCACCCTGTAGGGCTATCGAGTACCTTTCTTCCTTCAATCTCTCCCCCATTATAAATGACATCAACTCTTCTTCATTTAAAAGCAAAAATATCCTCAACCATTCCAACAGCCCAACTTTCCTGGCATAAAAGCATCTCTCTTTGGTGAAGGTCACAAGGTTCGGTTGATTGCATAACTGATAATTGAGTATTAAAGTGGACTTTTCAGCACAGGATTGAAAAGAAATTGATAGGACAGCTAGAGCACTCCTCTGAAAATGTGATCTCCTTCCAAGCAATTCAATTCAGTTCTTACCTTGCAGCTGACATGTGCAGGATAGAAGCAGTTCTACCAAGGGAATAGGAGATTTTATTTGGTGAAGTAATTATTGTGGGTAAATGTTAGAAAATCCCATGTTAAACTGTAACAAAGTTTTTGAGTTTAGAAGTATCTGTGGCCAGAGATCACGTTTTCAACGGGCAGAAGGCATAAAGAGATGCCTTTCAGTGTAAATAGCTCACAGACCAGCAATTTAATACAATTTTCACAATGGGAGTGCAGTACAGAAAGACATTCTGTAGAGAGTAATTAAAGTCTTCACATCTTAGCACTTAGCTATGCAGGTATTTTGTGGCAAGGAAGATGAAGGGCACATGCATTCAAGATGAAAATCATTTTGCAATTATGTGAAATGCATTGCAGAGTACCAGGGCGGTGAGAGGTATACATTACTTATATTCAGTAAAGTTTCTTCTGGAAAACAAGAATGTGACACAATATAAACATTCTGCTAAATGTTAATTTTGAAATAAATGCTATGAGCCGCCCGCAGATAAAATTATTTGGTGTGGTAGGGGATCTAAATACCATCAAATTATATTGTATGAAAATCACAAAGATTCAACAAAAAAGTTTTAAAAATTATTCTGTGTGCTCTCTATGATTTTATTTGAATAAAAATTCTCAAATCAAATATTTACGTTGTTGTATCCTAGCATGACACATTCATTCACTGACAATGCAACTTGAAAAATAATGACTTCTACTCTTAAATTTTAAAGCAACTTTGCAAGTTTCTCCACTCCAACTCACTGTTGTTTTCAGCCAATTAAAAGTAGAAGAGGGAGGCTGAGTCTTTAATTTAGAAGGCAATTATTTAGGAACCAGTCCTTGTCTAGATTGAAAGCAGAAAGGCCAGAACAAAGGACCAGGCAGGGCTGTTTCAAAAGCTTCAGGGTGATTGACCTCTTCTCTTCAGAGTTAATATGTTTGTGTTATCTAGTCATTTAGAAGTAATGGCACTCCTTAGACTTTCACAGTGCTCAGCCATTTGTATACCACTGTAGGAAACAGCATTTCATTATTTGCCATGAATTACTCAGAGTTGCTCACAATAAAAGATGAGGTTCATCAAGATATAACAGTCATTTCAAAACTTACAGATCAACATGATGGAGGAGAAACACAGAGTCAGCACTGACTTTGCAAAAATCCCAATCTACTTCACTGCCTTCCTTTGCAAAGAACTCACTTTTGGTCAAACACACAAAGACACAGACAAATAACTAAGAAGATTCCCCTTTATGAAAGTCAACAAAATGGCTGTAAACATTCCAAGCAAATAACAGTGGTATATGTCATCTGGCATATTATAAATATTGACATCAGTAAAAATTACCTGCTCTGTGAAAAACATAGGAGAGATGTTGTATTCTATTACTGCTAACTTAACATCTACACTCATGTAGTGCTATAACCCTTCTGTATGGTAACAACTAGCAAACAAAAAGTCAAGAATGATGGTCTAGTTGTCCTTTTAAGGTTCTCTATTGGGAACAAAGTGTTTGGCACTGCTGATTTTAGTTGTCAGTATGTAAATGGCATCTACAACATGAGCTTTCCAGAAAGCCATGTACTATAAGCCTCACATTGCACAGCCCCCCCTCCCCAGCATCTTCCATCTTTCAGTCCTCACCATCATGATGAGTGCAGCCTGGGAACCAAAAACAGCACTCCTTTTGAACGCTGTGCAACATCAGCATTCGATCCCCCGAGATGCTGAGTGGGCTCTGGAAAGAGATCCCAGATGGAACCAGGGTGATGTGCCAATCAATCTACACAGGAGGCTTTGCCTTTGCGAAGACAGAAGGCAGTCACAGGTTAATTTAGGTGAAGTGGTGCAATCAGGAGTTCCTTCTTGCTATTCTCCTGGTATCTCTACTTGCAAATTTTTAGATATTTGAAAGCTGTTATTTTGGGTTAAATCTGGGGCTGTGTTGATGTGACTATGGGTAAACTAAGCATTCTTAAAACATAGCAATTCTACTGCTTCGTGCAGCACTTTGACGCAGCAGTGGAATGAAGTCAATACTTAAATATATCTTGAACAAATCAGAGCCTATGTCTTTGAGTAATTTGCAGTAAGTCAGCCTTGGGGAATCTTTCAAATGTCCTGCCTGTCTTCCTCATCTTGGAGACCTTATACCTGCTGAAAATATCACAGGTACTGTCCTTTCCTTGCTTCCCTCTTCACTGATGCCTCCCCAGGTTTTCTGCTTAATCAGATGCCACCCTAAGAGAAAGGTGAAGTTGCCTCTTCATTTCTTCAGAGGCCTTTGCTGCTCCACCAGGCCAGACCCGTCGCCGGTTCCCACAGGCCAGAAGCTGTAGGCCTCTGCTTTTTATTAATGGCCTTTTGCTCCCCTGCCCTCACGTCTCCATTTACACTCCTAAGGAAATTCTCTTTGCAAATATCTTTGTCAGGACCAAATACTAGTTTCCAAAATGGTCCAATATACTTGCATGTTAGAAACTTATATTTCAGAGCTTAATTATTCTTGGATACATATATTCTATTTATGAACAAAATCATAGATGCAGATAATGAATTGGCTTCCTTGTTGTCCTGGGTTTTATTACTATTATTTTAGTGTATGAGTATATTGCCTGCATGTAAGTGCACCTGTGTCATGTAGTGCCTGAGGAGGTCAGAAGAAGGTTTTGGAGTCCCCTGGAACTGGTATTAGGAACAGTTGTTAGCCACCATGTGGGTGCTGGGAATCCAACCCAAGTCCTCTGCAAGAGTAGCCAGTGCTCTTAACTGCTGAG
Organism: Nannospalax galili; assembly: GCF_000622305.1. Taxonomy (NCBI): domain Eukaryota; kingdom Metazoa; phylum Chordata; class Mammalia; order Rodentia; family Spalacidae; genus Nannospalax; species Nannospalax galili. The sequence goes on from NW_008327337.1 coordinate 77,561, forward strand.
CCATCTCTCCAGCGCCCCCTTGTTATCCTGTTTTTATTGTCAATTTGACAAGACCTAGAGTCTCCCCTCTGGGAAGAGGGAACCTCAGTTGAACAACTGATTTGACCACACTGGAGATACTGCCTTTGAGTGTTGGTTGATGTGGGAGGGCCCAGCACACTGTGGTGCTGTACCATCACTAGGCATATAGGTCTGGGCTGCATATGAAAGCTAGAAGAGGGAAAGTGAGTGAGGCAGTGAGCAGCACTCCTCCATGGTTTCTTCTTCAGTTCCTTCTTGAACCCCTACCTTGCCTTCCTTCAGTGATGAATTGCTGGAAGTCTAAGCTGACTTCCTCCTCAAGTTTGTTTTGGTCAGACTCTTTTATTGCAATAACAGGAAATCAAATTAGAACACCTGTGTATCCTATTTGCAGAACTGGGATAAACCACTTTCTAGACACAATGGTTTCAGAGACGTATATGGAAAATATGGCAATTACACTGTTTCAGAGGCACTGCTGGTAAGAATGAAACTATGTCTGACATAACAAAAAGAAACTATCTACTCAGAAAGGCTTCAGTCAGAAAAGAGTATGTCTGTCTATATGGAGTTTCCCTTCAGTCCAGACCCTGAAAATAAATGCAGCTGCAAAAGAGGGGCAGATCCTCCTTGCTTCAGGTGTGTTGTCAAGATCTGAGAGCTAAGATCAAGGGTTTATAAATGGAAAAATCCATCAACCCAAACCAACACCATGACAGCGTGACTTCACAAAGTCTTCAGGAATGTATTGAAAGAGTTGCTTTATTTTTGAAGTTTTAATTTATTTAAACAAAACTTGCACAGATCATAGGAATATAGGTGGATAAATTTTATCAAACTTAACTCTCTCCTATAACAAGCTCCCAGAACAATTAACACAAGACCAGCAATGCTGCTATGCTCTACACTCCCCAAAGCTGATCTCTATTTAGATGTCTCATGGTTAAACATTTTCTAGCTGGACCACATTTCTCCTCCTTGCTCACCATTGTATTTGTAAGCTTTTGGGGGACTCTGAGCACAACTCACCATGCATTCCCTACAAATCCCCACTTTTCCCTACATGTAATGTGTATCTGTACTCCCACAGTTTTGCCTGTTGGTTCTGGGAAAGGTTTACAGCATCTAATAAATACCTGGGTTAGTCAATCCACTCATTGACTCACTATATTTGACCTGAGCTTTCTCTGAGACCCAGCATGATGGATACTCTTTGTGTTCTCCTTTCACTTCATCCTTCATGTAGACAAGGTTACTGATTAATGTGCATGTGACAGATTGATTTCTTTTGGCTACATCTCTCCATAGAAATATGACTAAAGATGGTCCACCATTTTCAGACTGCAAGAACCATTAATGACTCAGCCAACACTTTAAAGTTGACACCACCATCAAAAACACACATTTAAAGGAAAAAATATTCAAAGAAGCAGTATCAATAATTCCATAATCAAACCAACTCATGGGAATATTCTTTACTTCATAGCTTAACAACTTGTGATTACAGAGCTGGTTCATGGCCACTAGCTAAAACTTAGAAAATATGGAAATGTACAAAAAGTTAAGTAGATTCCTATTTAATAACCCAGATATAACCATCAAAACAATATTATTCCTTTGAATTTAGCTACTAAATATTAACTATGTCTTTGAATCTACACAGCTTAATGTAATTGACATCTTACTTAATTTTCTGCCATAAATTTTAGATGAATATTATACAATAAATATTTTCCAATATCACCAAGGTTACTAAAAGCCAAGTCTAATGGCATCATAATATCACGTTATGTAAATGAAGATTCTCTTATATTTATTTTACATCCCCTAAAATATACTAATTTAAATTAAAACATAGAAATGCTAAATACCTGATGGAGTTCAAGGCTTTTCTTTGAGCAGCTATTCACTGCATTCCTTGTGAAAAACTCCAGATATGAATTGTGACTCAAGGTTCAACTAAATGTGAAACAATTCAAGCACAGATTTCTTATGCATAGATAAACAAATCCTCCCTGTAACTTGTTCATTTCTTCCACAGGTATTTTTACTTGAAGTTACTTATCGCAATGGAACAAAGCCAATGAAACTTACTTAGTTTGAATAGAAACAACAATTAATTCACTGGTTTGCAAAATACTTAATATGCTGTCCATTCATACAAGAATAACCCAACATAAACAGCTTTGGAAGCAAATATAATTAATACTGATAAACACACCTCTCATCTGGTACAGAGACTTCACATATTGACTCTGACTACTCATTCATCAGTAATTAAATATAAAAAAGTATCACATTGAAAATTCAGTTAAGCATGATTCAGTTAAAAATAGCATTTAGTATAAACATTTCTTCATCTCATCTTTCTCTAATTCCTAGAATCTCAAAATTTTGCCAGCATGCCAACAATAGTCATTTTTTTCATCAATAAATTTGCGTAAGCAATCCCACTTCCTCCTCTTCCTAAGGCAGAGCTGTCATTATTTATCAATGGAATTTATTCATTTTATTCATGTCTTCATGGATTTTGATAGTACAGTTTCCTGACACTGTACTATTTATTCCTAGTTCTCAGAATGTCTATTCAAAGATTATTACAACCTTAGTATTTGACTTATTTTTCATTTGTGTGTCTGTGTGTGTGTTTGTGTGTGTGTGTGTGTGTATGCATGACTGTCTATGATGTTTGACATACTAGGCAAGTAATCATTCTACTACTGAGCTATAACTCCTACCATCTATGTTCATTTTATTTATAAGTTTGCAAAAGTAACAATCTCAATCATCTTTCAATGTAACCAACAGAATCTTTCTCTTTTTAAATATGGCCTACTTTGGGGTATCTTTTTGCAGTGTCATCAATATTTCTCTTAGAACTGCTGGAAGGTTTGTGGTGGACCCCTTGTGGTATGATATTCAGAGTTGCCTGAGACAGCCCCATCATTTACTTTATACAATGGGTATCTTAAATGTCTGTGGAGCTGAAAGGCTATCATGCCAAATGTTCCCTGACACATTTCCATGGTTCAGTGTCAACATATGAAGCAGTTACTGCTGTAATCAAAAGCAAATTTGGAATGGGCAGAGAAGACAATTTATACTGGATTTCATGAAGCAAAGAAATGGAGTCTGTAACTCTTTTCTGTCTCTGTTATGTTGAATTACCCACAAGAAGCCATAGGATAAAACAGGGCATTAAGAAGATCAGGAATAGAAAAGTCAGAGGTAAAGAATTTTTTCTTACTGGATATAAAAGTTGAATTATGCAAGATGAGTATGTGCTATGGATCTGTTATATAAAACAGTATCTATAGTTAACAAACCATTATTGTACCCTTTGAAATATGTAAAAATAAATCTCCTACTAGTGTTCTTACCAATGAGAGAGAAAGATATAGAGAAAGAGGAAGGAAAAAAGAAAGGAAGAGAGAAAGAAAGAAAGAAAGAAATAAAGAAAGAAAGAGAGAGAGGAAGGAAGAGAGGGAGGGAGAGAGAGAAAGAAATAAAGAAAGAAAGAAAGAAAGAGAGAGAGAGGAAGGAAGGAAGAGAGGGAGGGAGGGAAAGAGAGAAAGAAAGGAAGAAGGAAGGAAGAGAAAGAGAGAGGAAGGAAGGGAAGGAAGGGAAGGAAGGAAGGAAGGAAGGAAGGAAGGAAGGAAGGAAGGAAGGAAGGAAGGAAGGAAGGAAAGGAAATACAAATTCTTGGAGACCATGGATAAGTTGACTACATTACTGTTGTGTTGATACTATGGGTGCATGCATGCACCCAGCCTCATCAAAATGAACACTTGACATACATGCAATTTTTTTTATTTCATTTATTAATTTTATGTGTATGTATGTATTGCCTGCATGTAGGTAAGTGCACCCATGTCATGCAATGCCCACAGAGGACAGAAGAGGTTGCTGAATCCCCTGGAACTGGAGCTATGGACAGTTGTTCGCTGCCATGTGGGTGCTGAGATTCGAACCCGGGTCTTCTGCAAGAACAGCCAGTGTTCTAAACTGTTGAGCTATCTCTCCAGCCCCATAGTGCAATTTTAAAACATTGGTTACACCTCAACAAAGATAAAAGACAAAGAAATTTAGGGGAACACATGTTTTATCTTTCATTAAGGCATCTCTTTGATTTCTACTTATTTTGAAAATCAGAGAAGTTTCTCTCATTAGAAACAGAGCAAAGAACAGTTCACTTACATAGCAGATTTGCCATTTCTGGATTTCATAACTTCAAATGTCACTACGTGTATACTAAATCCTTGAAACAGGCTAAGTACACAGATTCTACAATGTTGTATCAATGGGTTAGTAAATAAACATGGAGTGTATTAGACAACCTATCAAACTCTCTTCTCTGATCACCCAAACCGTGCAACTTAAGTATGTCCCGGGTAAATGGTATGACTACTCTCAAATCAATTTCATTACAGATAAGATTGTCATAAGGATATCCACAGTATAGGCTATGAGTGATTATACCTGAATCTGTATTTCAAAAATAAGTCAGAAAAAGAATGCAAAGTTACCACATGCTCAATTGGCACATAGCAAGACTCCCTATGGCCATTCTCATTGCTTCTGTTACCTAATTCTCAAGCTTCTTCCAAGATTGGGATCCTGTGAACCATCTACCCATTGCTAAAAGTAAAACTTGAAAAATCAAGAGAACCTGACCCCAAAATCATGGTGATGGTATACCTTGCTGGTTTAGAGAACTTCTAGCTTCCTGATAAGAGATTGATCATTTTTAGGATGTATATAATGTTGAAAATGGTACTTTGGGAGGCTGATGAGAATGTTTAACAATTCTTATCGAAGAATTTGAATAAGATGTCAGCTACTCTCACGTCCTACCTGTGTCTTATTATGCCGACATGATTGTATGTATCTGGATGATCCTTTTAAAATAAATACATTGTTTTTTTGATGTGTACTGCATTCAAGATTAGTGCATCACACATTGGATGTGTGTGCCACTTCTAGAAACAGCCGCAAAGACAAAATCTTAACACTGGAGGCTGCTAAACTACTGCTTTAGTTTTAGTTTTGTTTTGTTTTGTTTTGTTTTCCTGAACTCAGGTTTGCAAGGTTGTTTCTGACTGACCTTTGAATGCCCAGTAAAACCAGCCTTTGATTTATGAGCAGTGACTCACCTGTCTTAAAATATTAAAATTTTTGACAACAAAAAAGTAGCACTTTGGCCAGGCGTGGTGGCACATGCCTTTAATCCCAGCATTTGGGTGGCAGAGGCAGGCGGATCTCTGTGAGTTCAAGGCCAGCCTGGTCTACATAGTGAGTTCCAGGACAGCTAGAGCTACAGGGAGACCCTGTCTGAAAAGGACCAAAAAAAAAAAGTAGCACTTTGAGATATAATTCAGAATGGAGTTTCAACTAGCACAGAGTAGAATATAGCCATTTTCAAAATATTAATGTTAACGTTCCCAAAGTGCAAACATCTACATCTACATGAGGCCTTTGGTGAGTTACATGAATCTGTTCATGACCCACAGTAGTGGGTAGTGACTGCTACCTCAGGAGAAGAACATAACTGTAAAGGATGGGATTCCTTTATTTCCATTTAAATTCTCTCCAAACTTGAAAGACCCAGTGGCTAAAGACTGTATGGACTGGCGCAAAAAAGATCCACCGGGCACATTGGTTTAATCAAGGAGCTCGAGATTTCTGTGGACTTCAAAGTTTCAGATCATTCTCCAGTTTCACTCATTTTCTCCCAAATTTCAGCTCCTCTCTGTGTTATAGCTATGTCCAAATCAACAAGCACCTATGAAGCAAAAGATGAGAAATGGTGGGCTCATGCTTCTGAGTAAACCCCCAAGCTGAAGTGAACTGAATTTCCACACCAAATCTTACTATGCATGCCTTGGTATCAAAACAGAAACTGAAGAGATTGAGGATATGCAACAATAACCTCTTATTGTAATGAAATGTCCAAAAAGTAGGGGGGCAAACCAGCTCCAGTATTTCAAACCAGTTTAGTGTCTGGTGTGCTCCTGGATGAAAATATAAAGTGTGTGCATTTCCCATTTCACTAACAAAAGCAGTAGAGTGTTTTACAGGAGTGGTGCTGGAGCTGGATTACAACCATCACCCCCAAGATGCCAGGGAAGGAAGTTAAAGTTCCAAGAGAGTAAATCAGAAAAGCTCTGCAGCTACTACAGGACACAAAGACATGGGGGCTTGGGATTTGTGGGTGTCATAAATAAGCATCTCTATTACTGTTGCTCTTCTGTCAAAGTTTCTTATAAATATAGTAATGACTGACACAGGTCACCTGTTAGAGGAATCAGTTTTTATGCTCACTCCCCTTACTCACCTGGCTGTCCTCACCTTCCTTCTCCAAGTCTGGGAGACACACAGTCACAGGGAAAAGGCTACACAGGAGTCTGCAGACCTGTGAGATTGTCAAGTGAATTACTCTCTTGCCAACATGGCTGAGGTAAATAACTTCTTTATGCTGGCTGTTGTGATAATTATGCAATTTAGCTAAATATTATGTAAGCCAATGATACAGGATTGTAAAAATAAGAGACGACAATTGTGTTTTTGATTAAAATGTACTCGAATGTTTTGGAAGAAATACCAAAAGGTGAGTTGCTTTTCTAAAACAGAACGAAATCACTTGAAATAATATGAGTAAGAAAAAAGAATGGCAGATTCTCAGGGAACATCTATGAAGAGTCATTTGCATGCAGATGTCTTCACTGGTGTTCTTTTTTGTGTTTTGTTTTATATTTATGTTCTGAGAATAGATCTTGTAATAAAGCCCAGGCTGGCCTTGAACTCATCCACCCTGCCTTAATGTCAAAAGACTGGTATTACAAGTGTGTATCACCAAACCCAACTTCTTTGCTAATGCCTTTTAAAAAATAACTCAGTTACTAGGGGTATATCTTTTGAAAAAAAATTCTATATTTAAATGAGTGGGCATATATTGAGGAAGAAGATACACACCTAAGTCAAAGTACTGAGAGAATGAGTGTCGTTTAGCTCACGTTTAAACTGTCTCCTTTTATAACAATTACTTCTATAAACTTTTTAGTATCAATAAATCAACAAGCAGAATTCTAAGGCTTCCAAGTAGATATTTAATAGATGAATCTAAAAAATTCAATGTATTATATGTGTTATGTGACTATAATAGGAGTGTATATAATAACTTACATCCAATTGTAGAGTTACATTGTGGAATCAAATGCTATCAAAATTAATATGCTGTATAAGCCAATTTCATATAGAAAAATAAGTTATAAAAGGAGATTTTCAGTCAATGTTTTACATGAATTTCTAAAGCAGCAAAACATTTAATGATTTAATTATGTAAATGGAAATATATGTTTTGACTTCCTTAATCAATTAAGGAATTCCAACATGTCTCACCAAAAGATAACTTGTTTAAAATATTTATGGGGGCTGGAGAGATGGCTCAGTGGTTAAGAGCATTGGCTACTCTTGAAGAAGACCTGGGTTCTGTTTCCAGCACCCACCTTATTTCCAGTTTCAGATGATCCAATACCCTCTTCCACAGAATACTCCTACACATAAAATTTAAATAAATTAAAAGAATTTTTAAGAAAACAATAAAAACATCATCTGAAACTTTCAAACAACAAATATGTGGGGGAAAAAAAGAACACCACACACAAAACCCAAATAAACAGAATATTTTTAAATTAAAACTTAAAATGACATGGCATTAAACAAGAATATCTAAGACTATTTACTTCAATGAGCAGTGCCTATGCTACCTAAGAAATAAAGATCTAAACAATAAACGTAAAGTCAAGAGCCTATAGGAAATATTTAGAGGCATGATTCAGTAGAGCAAAGGATGGAGGAATGTAAAGACAAGTGAAGTCTTCAGTGAGAGACAAGTGAAAATGGTAAACCCAACTAAACACATGGACAGTTGATTGAGGAGGAAACACCTACTCATAACGGCCTCCAACCTGGCTTGAGATAGCTGAGTCCTTTGACTGGGTCCTTTCCCCTGCCTCTCATGACTGGACATAGGTCTGCAGGGAACTTTCCTAGATATAGACAAGTGAAGTGTCTAGGGTCTCAATGTGCCTGTGCTATTGTGCCTGTGTCAAAGGCAGCACATTGCTCTTCTTACCCAACACACATATCTGAAGATAAAAACAGATTGAAATGAACTCTGGTTCTATTCGGAAGTAGTTTGAAAGCATTGATAAACCTGGATTTGACTTGCCCTTTGCTCTCATATTTCAGGACCAGCTTCCATATTCCGTTTTCAGAATCCCAGACAGAATATTGAGATATACTTTAGCTCTCGGTAGCAAAGAATCCTAGAAAAGAACTTCTATAAAAGAAATTTGAAAGCCATTTTCCTCTCATTGTGTTGTAATCAGGAAAAGTGTTAGGAAGATCCAGGGGAAGGGACACCCTCTTTCTGACCACACTGGCACTCAGGGACAGCAATAATTTCAAATGTGCACCTGGATGCCTGTGAGATCCTCAGTATACTTAGAGAAATTGAGTTCTTTAGTAATAGAAATTGACACAAGCCAGCTTGTTGGATGTTGAGTTTTATTTTGGTTCTTTCATTCCCCACAAATTTGTAGCTCAACAGCATATTCCTTTTAAAGTCTACCTGAGAAATGGTTCAAAAATAAGGGAGTGTGTTCACAAATCAAGCCTGCAAGAGACTCTCCAGTAGCAAAAACTCCTCCAATCCCTTCTTCCCACAGTCCTGAAGGAATGAGGAGGGTGCTTCAAATGTCTTCTCAGTGCCCTAGGACAACATTGAAAAGAGCTCTCAAAGCAGCCTGGGAAATCCATAACCATCTTCACCTTTTACCTATCAATTTTTACTTTTTATTTTTAATGTTTTTATGTAAATTTTTATTTTGAGTAAGCATCTCAAGACCAAAACTGCACAGGGTAATTACCTAAACAAAAAAGCATCATAGTATTGCACTAAGGCCAAAGGAAACCAAAACTTACTCAATATATCAGAAGTCCCTGAAAAAATACTTTCAACTGAATTTTAAAAGAACTGTTGATCTTAGGCTCTGAGGCCTCTCCATTTTGCCACCAAGCATGATGGGGTCCAGTTCTTTCTCTGTTGGAATTCCTCTGAAACTCTTCACTGATGTAGACAGAACATAAAATACAACTGTAATTTCATTTAAATCAATTAGAGCTGAGGCTGCTCACAAAGTGTGCAGTGTATGTTTACTGAAGGAGTGAAGGTGATGAAAAGGGAAACAGCAAACATTCTAATTCAGCCATACCTCTCTTCAAAATCACAATGAGTATGATTGGATAAAATTTTATTTAAATAGATGAGTAAACTGAAACCACCTTTGTGTCAGGCTTAAGCTTCAATGTTACATCTTATATTTGAATTTGCGCTGTGAATATGCTATTCAACACTTGAGATTTTATTCATGGGAATTAACTACAAGAACTTTCAAAATAGGATGCAAAGAACAGTACATTAGCAGGTTCATTGGGCTTTGAATTTAGCCAATGGCTCCGGGTTTTGACCTGTTCACCAGGGCTTTCAGCTGAGTAAAAGAATTCCAAGATTCTAGAACAATTCATGTTTGCATTAGCAGTACAGTATAAACATGTTTCAAATCTGAAAACACAATTGCAACTGCCATCGAAGCATAAGTTTGTATATTGGACAAATCACTGTTCCACTGTTGGTAGTGGCCTTCCTTTGCCTTGAAAAACATCGTAAATTAGCCTATACTTTTGCTTACAAAACGTTTTCAGGAGAATTTTACTGAAGTAATCATAGAGTACCAGTGTGTTTTATGTATTTGTTTTTAAAGAGTTTGAAGGAAAGGCAAGTACTGGGCCACTGTGAAGGCAAGAGGTTTCAGGGAAACACAAGCTTTGGTCAAGCCCATGGCTTAAGGGACAAAGCTAAGAGTCAAAGGCTAAATACTACTTGTTTTCCTGATATTTAAGTTCAATCACATTTATTTCTTCTTAAGTTCTTTAGAAAATAATCCTCTAAACTGTGGCCTTTCCCTTGGGGGGAAAACGGAGGGACCATTTTCTTGCAAAAATTCTGTCACCATTGGCCGGTATGTTCATTCTCAGTGAATAAGCTCCTTTAACTCAAAGAGCTCAGATGCTTACAGAGAGGAGCATTCACATTGCTAAGATGAACCCGAAGGCATTCATTCTCTGAGCCTTCAAATGCTCCATTCAAGAGCCAAGACCCTGGCCATTAAAGAATTTGTGGGTTAGTCTCATAAAACCAGAGCATCCTCCTTAACTGCCCTCGGGTACTACAAAAGGAGCCAGGATGATCATTTCAAAGGGGGTGAAAAAAAAAAAAAAAAAGGACCCACTAAAGTATGGAGGAAGGGGCTATGCAAAGAAAAAAATGTCTCTCCTGGGAACTTGGGTGCTATATAAGCAAAGCAAGAGAAAATGAATGCCACCTATTTAAGCCACAATTCAGCCACTGTAACAGTGCAGATAATTCCCCAATGAAGTATTTTTCTTATTGTTAATCAAGAGTCATAGATGGAAAAAAAAAGGACCACTGTAACAGTGTAGATAATTCCCCAATGAAGTATTTTTCTTATTGTTAATCAAGAGTCACAGATGAAAAAAAAAAAAAAAAGGTCTATTCTTTGAATTACCATATACCCTATCTCTTTAAATTCACTTTTTATGGAAACTACATAATCTTCCCTTTCATTAAAATTGCCCTTGTTGGTGGATGCGAACCAGGTCAATATCTGCTGGATTTGCATATTTTCATTTTTATCCCTTTATTCAACTCTCTGTTAAAGATGTAACAGAGAAAGAGCTGGACCCTGCTACAAATAAAGCAAACACTTCTTACATGTCTTGGTGAGCTCTTACACCTTTACAGATTTTTTTCCCTCTTTTTCTTGGGGCTGAGAGTCCTATCAATAATCATGACTTATTAAACAGCCTGCCATCCATTCCCTTCTACAGAATGTAGAACAAGAGCATCGAGGGGCAGAAATAATTACCGTGGGCTTTCTTTAAAGACCTCCTCAGAATGGAAGAAGGCAAAGAAATCAATAAAGGACAGGGAAATGCCCCCATCTTCCTCCCACCCCACATACACAAGGTTTAGAAATAAACCCAGAATCCATTATTCATATCAACTGCTACAGAAGAGAGCAAAAAATCTAGGCACCTATTTCACTCCATTGAAGGTGCTCACGCACACTCGAATCCTTTATCCCGCTGCAAAACTCAAGCTAGATTTTCTGAAAGGAGCTTCTATGCACCCTCCCTCTTTTGGAAAATGTGCTTTCAGACATCACTCCTTCAACTAAGGCAAAGAGAGCCTGCAAGTTGCTGGCACTGCTGCTATCCTCTGGTGGAGGAACCTTCCTTCCCTTTCCCTTTCTGTCTCCCACTTCATCATCTAAGGATAAATGCAATTTTCTAAAGCAGATTATAAATAAAAAGCTTTTCTCTCCAGATCCGTATTTGCAAGTCCACTGATTTTTTTTTTAAGTTGCAAGGGTTAAACAACACCCACGGAGGTCTGGGAAATATTTTTTAAAAAATTAACACATGACAGAAAGCAGTCCAGGAATTCCTATCGGCACTGAAGAGTTAATGAGAAACACTCTTTTTTGCCCAAGATATAAGGACTCAAAATAGAAATACAGTATGAGGGCAGCATACCCCGATGGTTTTATCTTGCAGAATAGCTTTACACAGAACTTGAACTGACATGGTTTGTCCTAAATAACCTTCACAGGTTGCATGAAGTGTTTCCAGATCCTGTTCCGTAAGCACACACAGAAGGTTCCTTGGGATTTCTGCTCACTAAGGCAAGAGTGCCGGGTGGGTGGAGGTCAGTTAGTTACCTACAACGTTCTTAAAAACATAAACCCTACAGCTCTGCAGAGAAAGCTTTCGTGGGTAGAGGGTGCTGGCCCCTACTGACTCCCATTGAGGCAAGTTGAAATGCTACATTCAAAGGATGGCATGTTACAAAAGGCTTGGGTTTTCTCATTCTCAGTGCCCTGGGCTAGGTCTATATTTTCCAGGCTGGGACGGAGAGGAGATCAGGCTTACACCAGCTCCACCACTACCTCTAAAGAAAGGAACAAAAGCAAATGCTTGGCACAGAAGAAAAACAAAAAAAAAAACAAGAAACAAAAACTCCTCCTTTGCCAGAACCCTAAGGGTGTCAGTTCTGCAGGGTTCCTCTTCCTTTCCCCTGCAGTTAACTCGCTCCAGTGGCCACAGATGCTATTTTCTCACTTTGCAAAGGCCCAGGACAGGTTGGGGGGAGGGGTCTGTCTGGGTGCACCTCCTTTCCCTACCTCTCCCCCTGGCTTCTAACTAACCCTTCCCGGTCTCCACCCTGTCAGCTCTGCTGGAAGCCGGTCTAACTACATCCTACCAACATCACTACCAACACCTGCATCAGCTCTTCACTCCCACATATGAGCATAACTTCCCTTTGTGATTTAACGTTGGCCCGTTTGTCTCTGCTTTCCTTCCCTGGCTTCCTACTGGAGGGCGGGAAGGGTTGAGTGCATTAGGGAACAGCCTCCCTCCCATCTCAGACACTTACAGGAACACATCCAGAGCTAACCAGCAAGTCTGCAGTGAGGAGGGATCGCACTTAACCCTTTGAAGAACCTCAGGAGTCTATTCTCATTTGGGACCCATCAAACTAGGTGCCCTGACGCAGGACGAGCTATCACACCTGCCTACACTCCTACTCCACACACAGACCCAGCACAGGCCCACACCTTTGGCCCCTTTGAAGCCAATTTAAACCGTCTCCACACACTCTGTCCAAAACCTGGGATATAGAGGAAGCGGTTCACTAGAAGATAGGCGAGGAGAAAAGAGCCAGAGGGCAGAAAGAAACTCGGCAGTAAATTGTAGTTGAGACGGCATTTACTTACGAAATTTGGGGCTGGTGCTAGTTTCTAGGGTGGTGGTGGTCGAAGAGGAGGAGGAGAAAGAAGAGGAGGAGGAAGTGGAGGCGGCAGCATCCTGAAAAGGTGACAGGGTCCAGGAGGGAGTGGAGTCGTGGAGGTAGGAGGAGGTAGCATACGCCGCAGTGGGCCATGAGGGCATCGCCTGCGTACTGGGGGCTCCTGGCATCGGGGGCCGTGAGCCTGGCGTGCTGCTACTGAAGAAAGGGGCCGTGGTGGACAGGACCGTCGGGGGGGCCGCAGTGTTCCGAGCCGTGGTGGAGCGCGGGCTGGCCCGAATGGGCACCCGGTGCCCGGGAAAGCGAGTGGGCGCCCGCGTGATGGTGGTCAAGCGGGTGCTAATCCGGTTGGGCGTCCTGGAGGAGGAGGCGCCCCCGGCGGAAGAGGTGGCGGGGGACGTGGTGGAAGTGGTCGTTGTGGTGGTCTCCATGGCCTTGGGGAAAGAGCTGGGCTTGGAGAGGAAGAAGGGGTCCTGGCCCATTCCCTTGGAGTCCACCAGGTCCGTGGGCACGTACTCCTTGACGGAGCCCACCACGATCCATTTGAGCAGCATGAGACTGAGCCCCAGGCCGATAAAGCCGATGAACAGAGGCACCACGCACAGCCACGTCTGCTGCCGGTTCCAAACGATGCAGTCGCTACAGCGTAACTCCCGGGGGGGCTCGGCCGCCCCTTCGCCGCCGCCGTCCGGGCCCCCATCGCTACAGCGTAACTCCCTGGGGCGCTCGGACGCCCCTTCGACGCCGCCGTCCGGGCCCCCGCCAGCGGCAACCGCCGCAGTAGCCGCGGTGCCCTCCTTGGCCGAGGCGGCGGCTGCCGAAGCGGCACCAGGTGGCAAGGCAGCTGCCGCCCCTTCACTCATCCTAGGAGCCGGTCTTCTTCACCTTCGCTCCCCCAGCCCCCCGCCTGCCCGAGGGCCGCGCCAGAGGCATGGGGCCGCGCGGACCCGGCGGCCGCGGGCTCCAGCGGCGACGGCGGGCTACAGCGCAGGCAGTGGCCGCGGCGGCGGCATGCAAATCGGCTCCCTGCCCCCACGCCCCTCCCCCCCCCAAGAGGCGGGCGGCGGGCGGGGAGAAGAAGACTGGGGAGGGGACGCGGGCTGGGGAGGAGGCGACGAAAAGCGCGGAAGAGGGGCGAGATGAGCCCCGGCGCCGCGGGCCGGTCAGGGAGCCGCGGGACGCGACTGCAGCCCGCCAAGCGGCCTCCGGCGCGCCGGGATTCCCGGGACGCTGCTGATGCTGCGGGTGCCGATGCTGCTGGTGCCGCCGCTGATGCTGATGCTGATGCCCGCCGCCTGTGTGCGCTCCAGCCTCGCCGGCATCCTCAGGGCGCCGCGCCCGGCCCGCTCCCTGGGGCGCCCGGCCCCGCCGTCCCTGCCGCCGCCTCCGAGCCTCGCGTCGCCTTCAGGGACGCGGCCTTCCAGCTGCGGGGTGCCCGACGCCGGCGAGCCGCATTCCGACACAGGGGGCCGGCCTGGCGGCCGCTCGCCCGGCCCTGTGCACCGCGATCCTCAGCCGCTGCTCGGCGAGCCGGGGCGGTAAGGTGCACCTGTTCTTCTGCGGGCTGGCAGCCAACCCTCGGCCAGCACTCTCCGGGAGAGACCAATCCGAGCGCAGCGCGGAGGGCGAGCGGCCGGGCTCGCCTCGCTCCCGCCGCCCGCGGCTCTGTGCCGCCACTGCCGCCGCCCGGGAGTCAAACTCCGGCAAGCCGCGCCGCCGCCGCCCGCGAGCTGGGGCTGGACCGGTCGGCCGGTGGGCAGAGGACTGCAAACAGCCGCAGAGGTGCTGCTGATGGAGCTCGGCGAGCCGCGGCGGGGGTCCTGGGGGACGTGGATCCCCGGACGAGGGCTGCTCCAGGCAGGCTTTCGCAGCCAGGAGGGTGCCGGTGTGTGTGCGGAATCGCCGCGGACCGGCTGGGGTTCGGGCTGAGTAGCGCCTCCCACCAGCACCTAATGGTGCTTTCTTACTGAGCACAAGATAAATAAATGATCCAAGTAGAACCCACTGGAGATGTTTAGCACAGGCAGCTCGTGATCAGCAGTGAGTAGGTCTCGGGTGTGGATCGTGCCAGGTCAGAGACTGAAGCTGCCCTGCGAGCGCGCGTAGGCGTGTGAGGTGGGAGGGCCGTGCTGCGCTCCTCTGCCCCGCCGCGGTGCGTCTGGATGGAGAGCCACCTTTGCCTAGGAGTTGGTGAGAAAACGCTGGGGAAGCAGCCGACCTTTGCGCGACCAGAACTCCAAGCCATGTATAACTTACCTTTTAAAAAGTATTGCCTTTAAACGTAGACGTAAGCACAGGTACACAAGTCACAAGGCCAGTGCTTGTGAGGAGTAAAAATGTGAACACGGTTCCGGTTGGTCTCTCAAATTCCATGGCCAGTTTCTTCCCCTGGATGGTGAGAGACTTGAGTCTCACCAATCTCAGGTGCTCTGAGGCACCTCCCCAGCGGACACGGTGGCGCAGAGAGGCAGAAAGGGAAAGAACCCTTACTAACATGTTACACGCGGATGGTGCAAAACCTCGCTTGCCAACTCTACCCAGGTTTCCTAGGTTTCCTTAGGCTAGGACACATAAGAGGCGATTTGTGTTTTTTACGTGTGTCAAGTCAGAATGGGAGGTTGAGAACGTCGACCGACCCCTCCCCAGCGCTGCCTGATGCACTCGGAAAAGATGAAGTTTTCTAGGTATCCATTTTATTCACGGGTGAAGACAAACATCTCTAAGGAGATGGCAGAAAGCAGAGGCTGCATTGAAAAAGGATGCCCCTGGGGCTTTGTGCTACCAGAGTTCTTTGCAGAGACATGATTAATAAATTATTTTTGATGGAAGTAATGTGGCTGTCACCTCGTTCAGCTGTAACACTGAGACTTCCCCCCATAGGAAAACCTTTGGTTTTTAATTTGACGGAACATGCCCTAACCTAGTAGTGCTGAACTATGGTTACAGAATTGCGATGGGGGAAAAAAATTCGTTGAATCCATACTCCTTTGACTTTCTAATGCGAAGCACAATCTTCTTAAATAAAAATTAACCCGTCCCAGCCTTTGATGGCTGCTAGGCATCTGCCCCCAGCCCTTCTCATGCAATAAATAAAAGCTGTTCCACATTATAGTAGGTCCTCCTGTTGGCTACTTGAGACAGAAGACTGCCTTTCTACAGCACTTAGTTCATCATTCCACACCCACACCCACCCACCATACGTATTCTCGGCCTTCCTGCTCACCCACTGGAATAAATCCAGAGTACAAAGAGAGGTGCTGTAATGCTGCCTGGGCAAATGCTCCCTTTACTAAAACCACAGTTGGACAGTGTCCACCTCTCTCAAGGCTTCCCGGTGCCTTTTTCACCTCTCTCTCCCAATTCCCTCTGCTTCTCCTTTCTACTTGGCTTTAACAGTTTATTCGAGGTTCCCTATTGAGTTCATTTGCTCCTGGAGCCCATGCCATTGCACTCAAATACCCATTAGCTGTTCTCAAAAGGAAGAACCATCTCCAGAGAGAGAGAGAAGGAAAGTCTATTGCTTTGATAGTTTTCTACTAGGGAGCAGGTGGTAGCTGTCCATTAAAGAGTGTTTATTCATTAACTTGGAGTTGTAGTGCAAGGCTTTCTGGTAGTAGGTGGTAAGCACTGTGACTGAAACAGGGGAGGAGCTCCACAGTGGAGCCTAGGTCAAGTGGTGGTCCCTCTTGCTGCTAATGACCAGGGCTTGTCAATTTACTTGGGGGACATTAATCTTGTCAACCTGATGGCATTTAGAATTACCAAAGAGACAAGTCTCTGCATCTTTCTATGATAGGTTTCCTAGATTAGGTTAAGTGAGGTGGGAAGACCCACTCAACTTGTGGTTCATGGGCTGGGAACCAGTAATGAATAGAAAGGAGAAAGTTGGGGGCTGGAGAGATGGCTCAGCAGTTAAGAGCACTGTTCCAGCACCCACATGGCTGCTAACAATTGTCTGTAACACTACTTTCAGGGGCTTTGACACCCTCTTCTGACCTCCACAGGCAATGCAGAACATGGGTACACTTACATACATGCAGGGAATACATTTATACATATAAAATAAAAATAATAAATTATTTTTTACAGAAGGAGAAAGTGAACAACACCAGCATACATACATGACTCTCTTATTCCTGTGACTGTTATTTACTTACTGGCTTCACACTCCTGCCACACTATTCCTTCCCTCCCATGACAGACTATACCCTCAAACCATGACCCCCAATGAACACTTCCTTCCCTACGTTGCCCTTGTCAGCTGTTTTGTCAAAGCAATGAGAAAAGTAACCAAGAGTGAGGAATAGCCTGATTCTGCTGACTCATAGCTCACTGAAGAACCCTGGACTATTCACCTGTAGTCTCTTTTAAGCATTATCACCTTCCTGTAGAGAGTTGAGGGAAGTCAGTTCTCCTTTCAATGATAATAAGTCACAAAGCTGAGAAGGACAGGGCCATCTCTGAACCCTTATTCCTGAGACCCCAAGTTCAATTAGCTGTTAGTCATTTACTTTCTGTCTTTGTTACATGATTGTTTAGGGTCCCCTCATCATTAAAAATGCTTGATAAAGGCTTATGGGAGTAACCCTACTGGAAAAACACTTCCAATATGTTGTCCCATAAAATATTTCAGTCCCTCAAGTCATTTGATTCCAACCAGAGCTCTAGGAAGGTACCTGAGGCAGTCCACCCAGACAGCAAATGATCTTAATTTTAAAAAATCTTTCTCGAGCAAAATTCTGCCTTCTATTACCTTCCTCCTTTCTTCTTAGCTCACTGATCATGAACACGATGTGAGGCATGGAGGGAACTGTAGAGAGAAAGACCCCACCTTCATGCGTTTATATTGTAGTGAGATGGACAACATGCAAAACACACCAGTGTGATGCTTAATTTTTGTTGTCAACTTGAGATAAACAAGTGTCACCTGCTACGAAGGAATCTCAGTTGAGGGATTTCCTACATCATACTGGCCTGTGACCATGCCTGTGAGGAATTGTGTTGATTGATGATTGATGTGGAGGGCCCAGCCCACTGTGGGTGGCACCATCCCTAGGCAGGTGGGCTAGCAGAGAGAAAGGGGGCGAGCAATTCAGTAAGCAGTGTGCCTCCATGGTTTCTGTTCTAGTTCCTGTTGGAGCTCCTACCACGATTGTCCTCAGCAATGCATTGTGACCTGGAAGTATAAGCTACATCAACCCTTTCCTCCCAAAGTTGCTTTTGTCATGGAATTTATCACAACAGAAATCAAGCTTACTAGTATATAGGAAAATGAGAAATGCAGTTTGGACCATAAAAACACACTTGGCATGATAGTAGACAGCATCTCTAGTCCAAATATCTCTGATTTATCATCCCATTCTCCAAGATCATGAGAACTTCAAACTCCTAGCAATAGGGTACCAGAATGTTCTTTTGGTTAACTGTAGACTGGATAGATAATATAGTCAGGTAGAACCCAGTCTGCTGCATGGAATCCGAATATCCTTCCTAATGCTCTCTGGAATCAAGTTTAGAGGCAGTGTGATACCTGGACATATTTGACAAAATAAACATTTTTAAAAGGCTAAAGTTCCCGTACTTCAGTATGGCTGCCCATTTCCTCTCTTTTCGATTCTGTCTGAGTCTGAATCTATGATTAAAGTGATAATTTTTGTTCAAAAACATATTCTTTTCTTCATGCTCACAAGTAATTTCATTTGTTTCTTGCAGGGTTTTGATCAATTCAATGTATAAGATCAACCCAGAAGGATTCTAGAAAATCCTCCTGTGGATCAAAGTATTCATAACATCATAACTTCAAGTTTTCCATCGAAATATATCACAAATAAAATGAGCAATAAAATACATGAATTATCCAGAGCAAAAAAACAATCAGAAAGTGGAAAGGTAAGGAATTCCAGTTCTAACCATATCCTACTCTCAAGAGATAATTATAATATTATTCAAAACTTATGGTATTTGGAATGTCATTAAACTGTAACATCATAAACTAAAAGCTGACTACAGGAGGGTGAAATATTGGTCATCTTGAATGAGGCACTAAGAAAAATTGATGGTAGATTTCAGTAGGAGTTGGGAGAGGACAATTCCCAAGTTCAAACATGGGTAGTTCTAGGAGGAATTTTTTAAATATTTTATTTATTATTTTTATTTCATGTGTATAGGTGTATTGCTTACATGTCTGCAAGTGCATGCACTCATGTTATGCAATATCCACAGAGGTCAGAAGAGGGTGCTGAAGCCTCTGGAACTGGAGTTATGGAGGACTGTCAGCTGCCACATGGGTGCTGGGAATTGAACCCAGGTCCTCTGCAAGAGCAACCAGTGCTCTTAACCACGGAGGAGTCATCTCTCCAGCTCCCTGGGGAGGAATTTTTTTGAAGTGTATTTGAAGGGCTTAGCTTGGAGCACAAGAACTAAGTCTTTTTACTTCAAATAAAGTAAAAGGAGATACAGAAAAATCTTACTGAGCTCAAAATAGGACACATAGTATTTGGAAGAGCCTTGTTGCGTTGAGATAGATAAGCCAGCTTTGGGAAGATCAGGCAGGGGAGCTGGTTAAGTGGATCATGAACACATAGAGAGCATCAAAGATTTGCCATTATCAGTGGGGAAGAAGCCATCCTGTAACAGCCAGCTGGACTGCAGGGTGGGCACAAAGCAGCAGCAGCAGCAGCAGTAGACAATGAGCAGACTTCAGTGCAGAAGGAGTGTGCCGTTCCTTTCCACAGAGTTAAAACAAGTCTTACCTTTAGATAGCAGCGTAGGTGCTTTGCTATTGGTGTTTGGAGTGGCCATGGTTGTTTGCCCCTCCAGTGCTTGGTTATTTTTGCCTTTCTGCCCCTGGTATTCTATCCCAAGTTGGTTAGATGTTACATTTTTACTAAATCATTACCCTGGCAATCTATAGTTTTGAAACCACCTTACTATTATTGCCTAAAGTTGGAGGACTGGTTGATGGAGTTTACCTTCACAACTGACAAGCAAGCTCTGTCAGAGGAACAGATGCATCGAAAGGTGAGAAGAAATGTCTTCTGAAACTGCAGAGTCCAGGTTCTCTTTTCCTCTTCCACAGGCATCATTCAATCGGATAATTCTCAGGCTTCTCTCACACACACTTCAGATGCCAGTGAGAGAAGCTGCCACCGCAAAGAGGAATTTGAAATGCTGCCTCTCTGAAACACTCTCCCATAACCAAGGAAAAACATCTTTGTCTCAAGCCTCATTATTCTTAAGAAAGGCAGTGTAATATTGCTGCTTTCAGAGAGCTGATGTGATTTCATGTTTGTATAAATAACACTTTGACTACACCTCACCTGTGTTTTCTAGAAATGTGTGTTCTGCTTTCTTAGATTTGAGAGGGAAACCTTCATAACACTCAGTGGGTTTCTCCATGGGAGAAAGCAAACAGATAATTTTCCATAATTCTCCCCTGGCTTACATTGTGCCTACACTAGGCAGACACCATGCTAAGCTGTTCAGAGAAACTGGAGGATAGAGAGTCTTGGTGTCAATCCTTGAGATCATGGCCACAATAGCTGATGCTCCCTTTGTGCTTCTCACTTCTTGTTTTATTCCAGCACAATATTAAGGCACATGTGTCGGTTTATAGCTTCTTCTCTCCTACTCCGTCTTTTCTTAGGATGATCCATTATTCTAGGTGTTTTCAGATGCTCTACACAGTGTACCTTCTTTTATGTACCATATCTAAAATTTTATTCTTGATGTGGATCCATTACTAGTCAAAGAGTGATTATTCAGTTTTAAAATACCATGCTTCACATGTGCACAGGACTGTAGGCATGCTGGACTTCTCAGAGGTAGTACAAAGAATTACTTAATAAAACTTCTCAAGCCCCTGTGGAGCAATGGTCACTAAAACAGTGGTATTAAGATATGCTTTGGACCTTTAAGAGGTGAGAATGGGAGGTCTTTAGGTCATTGGGAGCTTGCCTACAAAGGGATTATAAGATCCCAGTCTCTCAGTTACTTTATGATCCTGGCTAGAGATAGGACCACTGGTTTCAACACACACTGTTGTCATTGCCCTCAAGG
>NW_008327337.1:99397-104484 GCF_000622305.1 Nannospalax galili
TACATAGACCAGGCAGGACTTGCACTCACAGAAATCCATTTACCTCTGCCTCCACAGTGCTGGGATAAAAGGCATGCACCAAAAAATAAAAATAAAATTAAATTAAAAAGCAACCCACTCTTTTTAATAAAGAAGTGATCAAAGACACAGGTGTGACTTCAGAGTTGTATTCTGGCTTCAGAATTGTCTGAATTAACTCCTTTTTGTTTATTTGTTTGGATGGATTTGGTTTTATTTATTTATTTTTCTTTCTTTATTTTTCTTTTAGAGATGGTCTCTGAAAAGCCCCAGCTAGCCTGGAACTTGCTATGCAGGCCAGGCTGGCCTCAAACTCATAAAGATCCATCTGACTTTGCCTCCTGCTGGGATTAAAGTCTTGTACCACCATGGCTTGCTAGTCAAGTAGATACCTAAGGGTATTAGTTTTACTGCAAATCACTGAGGCCAAAAACAGAGAAACAGGGAAAGAAATTGATTTTGCTCCTGTAATTGCTATAAGCAGATACCTCAGGTCTGGAGATCAAATGTTTCATCACTAAGACAGTGGTTTATCTCTTGACTTCCACAGGGAGGAATTTAGGGTGATTTATTGTGAAACTGTTTGATCGTCGGGTGAAGTTCTGCCACTTAGACGAACGGGAATTGTTGATCTCTGTGTCTAACTAGTTTCAATGGCAGGACAGCAATAATCTCAGATAATAGTGCACGATATAAAGAAGTTACAGAGTCACTGAGGAAAAGAATGTTCTCTGCTTAGCCTCAAATCAAAGGGCGGGGGGCATCAGTGACTAACTTTTCATTTATAGCACTTAGAACTGAATCCATAGCTTTGTGCACACTACACAAGTCCTCCACCCCTAAGCTGTATCTCTACCATTTTCTCCTTTTTGAGATAGGTAGGGTCTTACTGTCTCCTGGGTGAGCCTACCTGGAACTTGCTATGTAATACAGACTGGCCTCAAACTCATAATCCTCCTGTCTTAGGCTCCCACATAATGAGATTCCAGCCAGACACTTCTTATGAGAGTAAACAGTAAGAGTGACTGAGGAGTCTTATCTCAGTCTTATGAGAAAGGATGGTTCTGGTGGTAAAACACTCTTGGGGATGTGAAATGTCTGAGGGATTTCTGGAAACCACAATTTTGGAGCCAGGTTCATTAGCATTATTTTCTAGGGGCTTAGATAAAATTCAGCATTGCCACAAACTTTGTTATAAGAATGTTTGTGGTCTTAACTGTTGGCAAAAAAGAGTGGTACTATGTCCTGTATATTTATGCTTCCTTTCTCCTTAAATGGGAAATATGTACTAAAATTACCCCATCCCCAAATCATTAATACCAATGAAAAATAATGGAGGCATATTAGAATTCCATAGTGACTAGACAAAAAAAAGTATGTATCTGAATTGAGAATTCTCCATCCTACTCTAGTTACCTTAGCAGTTAGAGGATGTTTCAGAATTTTTTTCTAGTATACACATTTTTTCACTTTACCACCTCAAAAATATGATGAATTTTAATGAATGTTAGGGTGCAAGAAGGTAAGTACAACTCCTCATCCCAATGTAGATTTCTGAGGATATTTGGTAAGACATTTAAGCAATAATTATATTTATCTACTCTTCTGCTTGGTATAAGTGTGTAACTACGTGGGTGTTCACATATGTAAGGAAATAAACATGATGGAGAAGTACTTTTTACATTGCTGATGGAAAATGGTAAAATAAGAACGGAATTATATATGTGGGAAATGGGGAAAACTGTGTCCTGAAGAGTGATGATTAAAACACAAGCAGTAGAAGATAAAAGCAGATCATTCCTGAGGCTGATTGGCTGAAAGAAACTGCAAGTCATTAGGGAATATGAACTTGAACTCAGACAGGCCAGACTATGGACACTTACTGGGCCCCACACTCTTTAGAAGCAGAGGACACAAGGTGTTTGCAATGGGGGATGGAGGCCAATTTTACTGCCGAGGGTCGCTTCTAGGGAGAACTCCATCAGAGACTGGAATAAGAAAAGCCTCCAGCTTCAACTTCCCATGAATCACTGCAAATGGAAACAATGTTTTGTGTTCATACATTGAGTAAGATTAAGAAGCAAAACAGTACTGTTTATGGTTTTGATTTAAATATTAAAGAAAATATTAGACAAAAATCTTAGAGTTGTCATTGTGAGAATGCCATAATGATAAAATAATCTCCTTGGGAAATATCCAGTTAACTAGGAAGTATTCCCCTTTCTAAGATTCCAAGGAAGTAAACTAGCAGCATCCTTAATAGTATCCAGGGCACACATCTGACTTCACTGGGCAACTGTCCCAGTAGGAAGAGTGTCCTTCAGTAAAGTATTATTGGTTTGAAGATTCTTTGTTCCCTTTTGTAGTGCAAAGGATGGAACCCAGAGTCTTTGCACATGCTAGACAAGTACACGACCAGTGATCTACACCTCTAGCTGTTGTTTTGCAGACAGTTTATCACTATATATTTGAGTGTAGTCTCAAACTCATAAACCTCCTGCTTCTACATCTCAACTGAAGAGCTGGGGTATGTGCATCATACCTGGCTGTTTTCTAGATTTCTAATCCCAAATTCATTTTTTTTTTAAATCTCTGATCATGTCTTTAATCCCAGCACTCGGGAAGCAGAGGCAGGTAGAGCTCTGTGAGTTCAAGGCCAGCCTGGTCTACATAGTGAGTTCCAGGACAGCTGGGGCTACAGGGAGACCCTGTCTCAAAAAGACCAAAAAAAATATATCTTTGATCACTGGAGTAATACCTTCAAGCCAGAAAATCAGATGCCCACCTAACCCCTGAAAAGAATTCAAATTGGATTAAAGCATGGCAAAAAATATCAAATGTCTTATATAAGACTTTACAAGAAGGACCTAAAAATCTACAGATTTAGAAGGTACCTCTAAAAGTTTGCTGCATACCAAAAGTAATAACTATCTACAAGTGTGTTGAAAAGTGCCCCTGGGGGGAACATCCTCTCCTTCATAGACACAAAAGGAACTATTCGTCAGTCTTTCCTGGAAGTTGTATTCCAGTGACCCTTTGAAGTGGCAAGGCACACTAAGGATCTCATCGTTCCGCGGGCTAATGGGTAAAAGTGGTTCTTTTCATCTTTAGAGCTTGCAGACTAACTCACATCATTCAAATTCTCAACGTGATTTTCCCTCCCTATAGAAAGATGGTAAAATTTTCTTTCATTCTAAAATTTTATTTTGTTGTGTTTTTTTAAATCTCTTGTGCAAGATGGATCAGCAGGTGGTCATTTGGTTATTTCTCTGCAGCATGATATCAGGGTCCCATCCTGGAGAAAGACCTCCGTGCTCTTTACCTTCCCCTCTAACTGTGCTTTCAAGGGCTCTTTAAATTCACTGAAAATAGTTTGGTTATAGCAAGGTAAGGGCCACATACCACTTCTGAACAGATGAAAGTCCAACTCTTCACAGGGTTTAAAAACCTGCATCCGTAAGGAACTGAGAAGAGTTATAGCTGGTAAATTATCGATTCTTTTTTACCATTAAAGATCCAGGTAATGGAGAATGCATCAAATCTATAGAAATCCTAGACTTGAATCTTTCTTTGTCTTAAGATTTGTTAAATCTGTAAGTCCTAGTCATGATGTTCATAAACTCTAGGAATTACTACTTATATCTATGATTAATATCTCCATCATAAGCCATGATCATAATGTTTAAAAACTTTAAACACTGAATTATTTAAAAATAATAAAGAACTACTAATTATCAATAGCTACTCAACTGGAGTGGGGGCTCATGAGTTCCCCCTCCCATTGACAGTTGATGGATTCTGAGGTGGGCTGAGAAGAAAGGGGCGTGACCCTGGTAGGCCAACCATGCTCCAGTGGATGGCTACTCATTCATGAGTATTCAGATGGCACAAATGGGAATTAGAAGGTTATTGAAAAAAAACTAGGACATGAGGTTCGGAGAGGTGGGGTGTTCGCTGTAGGAGGAGTTAGGAGAAGTGCGGATGAATATGTTCAAAACAGATTGAATGTGTGCATGAAATGTTCAAAAACTAATAAAAATATAATTTAAAACATTTTTAAAAAGAGCTACTAATTAATGTGCTTAAAGAATTTTTTCTGTTTCCAATCACAAATTTTGTTGTCCGGCATGGGAGATATAAGAATCTCACAATGTCGAAATCTTAAGCTGAAATGTAATATACATTTAAATAATGTTAACAATATGTGTCAGGCATTTTTCTTTTACTCTGGGCATCTCCAGAGCAAACAACTGCCCTCCAGTGTGCCCATACCCAAGGTATAGGCTGGGCCATTCCTTTGAAAAGGCTTCTTAAGGAAACTTACAACGAAGTTACACTGTCTCCTTATCATTATTTGCCCTGTGGGTTTGGGGCAGAAGTAAGAAGATGAATTTCCTTATCCAAGTCATATTTTATTTTAAAATTTGTGTATGATAATGATTTAAAATAGTTTCATGTATTTGAAAATATACTTTCCTCATATTCACCTCCCTGAGACCCTCATGTCCCCCCATTCCCCTCTTACTGATCACCTTTCTCTTCCCAGATAGTCTCCCTTCTACAAATAACATGTGTTATATGTATTTCTGAGCCTGACATATATTGTGTAACTGAAAATCTCCTGTTCCATCTATTTTCTTACAGAATAATTTCATTCTTTTTTAGAGCTTAATAATACATCACTGCATACATATACCACATTTCCATTATCCATCCATGGGCACCTGAGGTGAACATATAATTTGGCTATTGCAGACAGTAAATATAGGTGTTCAGATATCATTTTATGTTCACTTATATTTCTTCAGGCATATGTCCACGAGTGGAACAGCTGAACTGTGAGGTACCTATATGCTTAATTTTTCTGAGGACACTTCATAGAGATTTTTATAGTGCCTGAACTAATTTACAACCAACCAACAGAGTGTAATGCTGCTTTTCCTCACATGGCTGCCCAAATTTGTTGCTGCTTCTTTTCTTGATGTTATCTGCTTTTATTTGCTTGAAATGCAATATCAATGTAATTTTGATTTATAGTTTACATTTCTCCCATGGTTAAAGATACCTCA
>NW_008327337.1:105467-109391 GCF_000622305.1 Nannospalax galili
AAAAACCACTGAATTTGCAGGTTGATTTTGTATTCTTCTCTTTTGCCAAAGAGGTTTATCAGATCAAAGAGTGTTCTGGTGGAATCTTTCTGTTCCTTTAAAAAAATGTTCACATTTTTTTTTGCAAATAGGCATATTTGACCTGTTCGTTCCCTACCTGTATCTTTTCTTATTTCTTTCTCATATCTTATTGCTCTCACTAAGACTTTAGTCAGTATTTTGAAGAGTGGAAACTCGTTTCAAATTTTCTCCATATTTAGAATGTTGGGGAAATGTCCCTTCTATCCTTAACTTCTTCAAGGCTAATATCATGTTAAATGTTATCAAAGGCATAAGATCATGTGATTTCTGTCACTGATGCATTTATGTGCTATAGTACACATTGATTTACCAGTGTTGCATCTTTGCATTCCTTTAATGAAACCAACTTGATGATAGCATATAATATTTCAATGCATTTTAAAATTTGGTTTGCAAGTATTTTTATAAATATATATTTTTCTTTTTTTTTTACATTTCATACAATAGTTTTTAATCAAATTTAGACCCCCTACCCCATCAATGACACCCCCCCCATATCTCCCCACAAGACCTCATACATTCTGTCATGTATGTTAAGTCCTATCTGGTCAAGCATTTGTACTAGATTCCCTTCTGAGCAAAGTTCATCCACAAGCATCTATTCAGCCTATCTAGAGATCTTAAAGAAGATCTTCTCCCTCTCTCACCCAGAGATAATCAGGTACCAACAATTCTCAGGCTACAGCCAGGGCCTGATCTATGCTGGGCCCTTGTCTGATTGAGTTGCCATGGGTCTTGTGCATACGACCTGCTAACATTATAGCAAGTTCACTCAGGCAAGCTTCAAGTGGCCTTCTGTTTCCCTATGTTCATGGACCAATCCTGGCTCTTATATAATCTTTCTTCTCCCTCTTCCACAATGGTCCCTGAGTCATGGGTGGGTAAGGTTTACTATAGGGACCCTATCCAGGGACATGCACTCTTAAGTCTTTTATTCTTTAAAACTTAGCCATTTGTGGCCTTCTGTGTGCATCGTACTGTGTCTTGTAAGGAAGCTTCACTGGTGAGAGCTGAGGGACGCACTAGTATTCTCTTCAATCCCTGTTCCACTATGTTAGGTAGGTGTATATACACTGTAGATACACTTAGATACACTGTAGATGTATCACCTAGCATAGGGCATCTCTCAGACATATAGTTGTGAAGTTCTGTAATAGCCTGCATCTGTTACAAAAAGAAACATCTTTGATGAGTGGTGTACAGTGTATTGTCAGTAAATATAAGGATCCAAATTAGCATAGGATAAGAAATTCCATTTGTCTAGAAATATGACAGCGATAGGGCTTTCTCTAGGATCTATGACTTCTCCAGTCATGTGTATTTGGCTATATTTACAGTGCCACCCATGAGTTCCCTTCCACTGAGTGGGCGCTAAGTCCAATTAGATGGTTGTTGATTACCCCCCAGATAACAGTGCCAGTATTGTATCAATAGAGGTAGTTTGCTGCACTAGTTATTGTAGTTATTAGGTTTTAGAGCTGGGTTAGACTATTGATTGGCTTTCTCCCTTAGCAGCTTACATAATATCATCTATAGCTTTGAGACCTAATCTTCAAGGAGAAGGCCTCTAGGTCAGTGTCAGCTCCACTTTTCCAAGTCATGTGTTCAAGATATGCCCTGTCTTCAGCAGTAGGGTCTTACCTTCAACTTCTGGGAGATAACAAATGGCTTCAGCAATAGCCTGTTATTTGGGGAGTCTCTTAGACTACTCTGACCAATAACTCGAAGGAGGTCTCTACTGTCTAGCACTGTACTCCTTGTGATACACAGATATACACATATGTACATATACCTGTGTGTCACAGATATACACCCAAGTGTACATGTGCACTAATGTTCAGACACCATATATGCATTTCTCAGGGGGTTCCTGAGCCAACACATCACCTTCTGGCTTCCATTGCCACCCAAGCTTCATTCATCTCTCCTCTCTCTCAACCCATCTAGCCTCCCTCTTCCCTCCCCAGTCCAAGTGCCTTCATTTTCCCCACCATTCCAACAACAACAACACCTCCCACCATCCCTTCTCTTCTGAGCTCCATCCCCCAAGACCCCAGTGGTCACCTGCACATCCGTCACTCCTCCTCTCCCTGTGGAACATTCCACTTTCCTCATCTCCTCCCTAGTAGCATCTTTTCCCTACAAGTAGAGATCCAATTTTGTCAGAACAATTTGATGAAGACGCTGTCTTTCCTCCATTGTGTGTTCTGGACACCTTTGTCACTTTCAGGTGACTGAGATTGCTTGCATTCATGGTTGGGTCTTCTCTTCTGTTCCATTGATCTGGGTCTCTGTTTTGGGGCTAGTACTTTGCTGTTTGCACAACTATAACTCTTTATATAGTCTGAGATCTGGTATGGTAATCCCCCCAGCATTGCTCTTTTTGCCAGAAATTGTTTTGGCAATCCAGGGCCTTTTATGCTTCCATATGAATTTTAGGATGGCTTTTTCTAGCTCTGTGATGAACGTCATAGGTATTTTTATTTGCATTGCATTGAATCCACAGACTACTTTTGTTAAGATGGTCATTTTCGACCATCTTACCAAAAGCAATATATAGATTCAATGCAATCCCAATCAAAATCCCTGTGATATACTTCACAGAATTAGACAAATGCATCCTTAAATTCATATAGAGCCACAGGGGTAACCAAAAGTAACCAAAGTAACCAAGATAACCAAAGTAACCCTGATCACAAAGAGCAACGCTGGGGCGGGGGGGGGGGATTACTGTACCAGATCTCAAAGTATACTTCAGAGCCATATTAATAAAAAAAGCATGGTACTGGTGCAAAAACAGACACATAGATAAATGGAACATCATTGAAGATCCAAACCTGAGTACATGCAATTTCTGCCACCTGATATTTGACAAAGGTGCCAAGAACACACAATGGAGGAAAGACATCATCTTCAACAAATGGTGCTGGCAAAACTGGATCTCCACCTGTAGAAGATGAAAATTGATCCTTATCTTTTGGCTTGCACAAAAGTCAATTCCAAATGGATCAAAGACCTCAATGTGAGACTGGAAACCCTGAAACTATTAGGAGAAAATATTGGCAATAACTTACAGGATATAAGTGTAGGAAAGGATTTTCTAAATCAGGCAGAAGTTGCTCAGGAATTAAGGTCAGCAGTCAACAAGTGGGACATTATTAAACTAAAAACCTTCTGTACAGCAAAAGAAACAATTAAAAAGTGAAGAGAAAACCCACAGAATGGGAAAAAAATCTTCACCAGTGACACGTCTGACAGAGGAATAACATTCAGAATATATAAAGAACTCAAAAAACAAAGCGAAGAAACCAAATGACCCAATTAAAAGATGGGCTAAAGATCTAAACAGTTCTCAAAGGAAAAAATAAAGATGGCTAAGAAACATCTCAAAAAGCTTCAACACCATTAGTAATTAGGGAAATGCAAATTAAAACCACCCTAAGGTGTCACCTTACCCCAAGCAGACTGGCTGGGATCAAGAGAACAAATGGTACCAAATGCTGGTGAGGATGTGGAGAAAGGGAAATGCTCATTCACTGCTGGTGAGATTGAAAACTCCTGCAGCCTCTATGGAAAACAGTATGGAGAACTCTTAGAAAACTAAAAATGAATCTACCATATGACCCGGTTATACCACTCCTTGGCATATACCCAAAGGACTCATCCTGTTGTAGAGACACTTGTACATCCATTTTTGTTGCTGCTCTTTTCTCAATAGCTAAGAGATGGAACTACCTAAGTGTCTCTCATGTGATGAATGGATAATGAAAATGCAGTACATTTAGACAATGGAGTTCTACTCAGCAGTAAAGAAAGATGAAATAATGAAATTTGCAGGTAAAT
>NW_008327337.1:110189-112270 GCF_000622305.1 Nannospalax galili
AGAAATGTTGGAGGGGAGGGAGTGGGCATGGATTGGATCAAAACACCTTATATGCATGTATGAAATTTTCAATAAAGTTTTTGTAAAAATTAAAAGAAAGAAAGATGGTCATTTTTACAATGTTTATTCTACTAATTGATGGACATTGAAGTTCCTTCCGTCTCCAAGACTCTTCCTCTCTCTCTTTCTTTAAAGATTTAAAAATTCCATTCTACAGATCTTTAATGTTTTGGTTAGGTTTGGTCCTAGAATTTTTTTTTTTTTTGAGGCTATTGTGAATCAGAGGGTTTCCTGAATGATTTTTCTGATTGCTTGTTATTGCCATATGGAAAGGCTACTGAATTTTTGTAAGTAGACTTTGAAACTTTACTGACAGTATTAATCATTTCAATCAGTTTTCTGATAAAATTTTGGGGATCTCTTATGTCTCATATCATGTCATCTGAAAATAGTGATAATTTGACCTCTGTCAACTAGCACTCCTTAAATTTACTTCTCTTGTCTTATTCTTGTAAGAGTTTTCAAAAACTATATTGAAAAGGAGTGGAGATGGGAGCAGCCTTGTCTGGTTTCTGATTTTCATGAACATGCTTTCTGTTTTTCTCCATTTAGAATGATATTGGCTGTGGGTTTGTTGTATTTAGCTTTAATTATGTTGAGTTATGTTCCCACCAGTACAATTCCCTACAGGACTTTTAGCATATGAATGCATGTTGGATTTTGTAAAAGGCTTTTCTGTTTCTAATGAGATCACCATATGATTTTTGTTGTTCATTTCATTTATATGATTGATTACAGTTATTGATATATTTGTATTGAATCATGCCTGCACCTCTTGAATAAAACTGACTTGATCGTGCTGAATGTTCATTATGATATGTGTCTTTCTGCAGTTTGTGAGTATTTAGTTGAGAATCTTTGCATTTGTGTTCATTAAAGATACAGGCCTATAGTTTTCTTTTTTATTGCGTCTTTACCAGGATTTGGTACTAGAGTGATAACTGGCTTCATAGGGGTTTGGGCCTTCTCCCCTGTTTCTATCTCTTTGAGTAATTTAAGTAATATTGGTTGTAGATCTTTTTTGAATGCCTGACACAATTCTTCTGTGAATCCATCTAGGCCTGGGCTTTTTTGGTCATGAGGTTTTGGATTACTGTTTCAATTGCCTTATTTGTTATGGGTCTGTTTACACTGTTGATCTAATCCTGGTTTAATGTTGGTGGTTTCCATGAATTTAGAAACTCATGCATTATATTTTAGATTTCCAAACTTAATAGAGCATAGGTTTTTAAAGTATTCCTTTTTAATGTTCTGTATTTTTTGACATCTGTTGTGATGTTTCTATGTTCATCTCTGATTTTCTTAATTTGGATTTGCTCTTTCTTTCGGTTAACAGGGCTAACAGTCTGTCTCTCGGTTAACTTTGTAAAGAACCAGCTCTTAGATTCAGTGATTCTTTGGGTTGTTTCTCTTGCTCTATTTCATTCATTTCTGCTCTGATTTTTGTTATTTCTTCTTATCTATCTAGATTTGGGTTTGGTTTTGCCTGTCCAGAGTCTTGAGTTGTCCTGTTAATTCATTAATATGTGCTCTTTCTGATTGTTTAATATAGGCACTTAGAAACTTCCCTCTTCAGAGTGCTTTTAAAGTATCCCAGAGGTTTTGTTGTGTTGTAATCTCTTTTTCATTTAGTTCCAGGGAAGTTTTTTATTTATTTCTTAGTTTCTTCTTTCACCCAATAATCATTCAGGAGTGTGTTGTTTAATCTTCTTTGAGTTCATATAGTTACTAGAGTTTTAAAGGTTTTCTCCGAAAACTGGGAGTGGGACAAGAATGTCTGCTCTATCCATTCAACATGTTCCTGGGCATTCCAATCAGAGCAATTAATTAAGAAAATGAAATAAAAGGTACCCAGATTGGCAAGCAGTAAGTGAAATGTATTATCTGAGGATGACCTAATATCCTGTATAGAAACTCTATGAATTTACCCACAGACATAAAGAAATAACTAGAGCAAGGACATTCAGCAAAATTACAGGATATAAATATATGCAATCAAGTTTCTTCTCTGGCCTTGCAAT
>NW_008327337.1:112937-147937 GCF_000622305.1 Nannospalax galili
TGGGCTTATTTTGATGGAGGGGAAGGATTATACAAGGAACCTAGGGGATAAAGGGAAAGAAGGAGCTCAAGAGAGGTGGGACCATAGGAGAGTGCCATTATTAAGGGATAAATGGGAAAAAAATGGGGCACTCTAAATGGAGAAACCACGGTGGAAGTGTTAGACAATGAGAGAGATAAATAATGATGAACTAGTTTTAAAAAACCAGAGGGAACCATATTAATTGAACAACCTACTGACAAATTATACATACAACTAGCTCAAGAAATAGATAAACATGTCTAGGCAAGGTTTATCTGAGAACCATTGGTCTTCGCCCAAGTTTTATCTCCATAGATTAAAAGTACCAAACTGATGGAACTAATCTTCTTGGAAGTCTAACAGCCATACTTTGAGGCCTATACTAATTTGGTCAGAGGGACATACAGGAAAGTTTTGGTTCCATGCCCTCCTAGGTCAACTAAGCTCCAGGAGACTGTGAGCACCTCTCAAAATGTCCTATAACTGTGGCATGTCACCTGTCCTCTTGATTAAGGAGGCCATGGAGATGCCACCAAATGGATTTGAACCAGTGTCCAATCTACAAAGAGGAGGGTCAACACAGAGGAAAAGTTTCTTCCATGCTTCCAAGTGAAGCTAGTCACAGTTGAGCAGGACCTTTCACTTATCTTCACATAGATGGAACTGGTAAAAGAAAGGAGCCAGGGGCTCCTCCCAAGCTCATGTGATCCCTGAGGAGCAGATCCTCAAATGACCTTAAGAGTAAAAATAAATTGGTTTATCTGGACAAACTGTATGGTCTTAAATACCCTAAAGGAAAGTATAACCAAAAATTAAAGTGATAAATATAATTCTTTAAGAGTCCATGTGTATAGGTAAAAGCTACATAACAAGAAACAATACCAGACAGGAGATACCTTCCTTTGAGTTTTTGACCAGGGTGGCCCAAGAGACTCCCAGACAGTACCCAGCATAGAACTGGGAAAATGAACAGCAGACCCCAATCTTATCTAAAGGAATATTGGCAAATATTGCTGCCAGATGAGGAAGAGCTGTTCTTCCTGAAACAAGGAGCTCTAGATAGGCTGATTAGATTCTGCAGGACAGACAAGCACTGAATGGCTGGGCACGCCGACAACACAGCGGACAGTAACAAGGATGACAGAGTATATGGGCTCCACTGGCGGGAGGGAAGAATACAGGAGGGTGTCATTTGGGATGTGGATATATAGATGAATAAGATCATTTGGAATGTTCTGTATGAAATATACACAAAAAAATCAACAAACTTAAAAAATGAGTTATATTTGAGGAAGAAGCATAAAAATTTGCTCCGGGTTAACTAGTAGAGGTGAAACACATTACCATTGAAATTTACCCAATGATTTTATATCCATGCTCAGGTGGATCTCAGAAAGTAACCAACTGTGACCAGTAATAACCAAATACATAGAGATTAAAGATGCATGTGTAAACATCTAAGTGAAAGTAGCATTAAAAATGAGTTTTTCTGTATGAAACAGTATATTTTAAAATGAAATGGAGATCTTTTTTAAAGGCTAAAACCTCATAGTATTTTATGTCTTGTAGGGTTTATACTGAGTTCAATACTCTATAACTCTATTAATTCAACTGTGAACCTAAAATTTTACAGTCAGTATTGAAAGAGACGCATCTTTGCTCTGGGAATTGTTATTGAATATGTTGATACTATAATGAAATGCTTCTTCTAATCATGTGGTTATTAAATAAATAATTTTTAAAAGAAGAAATGTAATTTCTAATTCCATAGTATCAGGATATCAAGGGGGAAATCATAACACAACATTCAGAAGACAACACAGTTGTCAAATTAGCAGTGAGTTTGAACAGATACTTCCATTCAAAAAGAGATGAAAATTCAACTGGGCAATAAGTAAGTTAAAAGATGCTCAGTGGTATTTAGGAAAAGTCAAATGATAAAAGCAATAAAATGCTATCTCATATACATGAGAATCTGTTACTTCAAGAACAAGGACCATAGGAACATTAATAAGAATTTGGACCCTCAAAGTTGCTAGGATTGTTAAATCTGTTAAATCGGGCAGCTGCTTTTATAATGTGAAACTGGACTACTTTTCCCTAACCTTGAAACCTAAAAGTTACTGTTTGTAATGTAGACAAGCTCACTGGGCCATGTGCTCCTCCTATGACCTGGACATATATGATCTTTACCCTCAGGATCCCTCTTTGCCCTCCACCAAAAATAGTGTATGAATGTATGTGTGAATGTTTTGCATATCAAAGGTATGAAAGCATAGTGATTTTCTCATTGAAATGAGAAAAATTGTGTGTGTATATGTGTGTGTGTGTGTGTGTGTGTGTGTGTGTGTGTGTGTAATATTATTATTCTAGGCCTAGTACTCAAAGGGAAAGATACGCTGATAAGATAAGCATGGGTCCTCACTTCTAGTTCCCCAAGTCATGCTGGAGATGCTGCTTCAGTGAAGAAGGGGTGAAGCCCTTGCTGGGGAGCACAGTGTTGAGAGACATCTATACTTCGGTTCCACTCTTGGCATTAAATTTTAAGAGTCAGGCTGTTGCTTTTAAGTATTTCTGTAATGTGGCTTACAAAAGCCACAAGGTTATTCATGGGATGTAATGTTATTCAAGTGGAAACGTAGTCACCCTTCCTTTCTTACTTGGTATGTGTTACATTGAGAATGAATCTTGTCAATATT
Organism: Nannospalax galili; assembly: GCF_000622305.1. Classification (NCBI taxonomy): domain Eukaryota; kingdom Metazoa; phylum Chordata; class Mammalia; order Rodentia; family Spalacidae; genus Nannospalax; species Nannospalax galili. Next base: position 115,658 of record NW_008327337.1, read on the forward strand.
ATACTAATTGAGATAAGGCAGATTTAGAGAATAACAAAGACCAAATTTTCTTACTCATAAATAGAATCTAAACTAATAACATAGAAACGAGGAATAGTGTGATCATTACCACAGACTGGGTGAATGTTGGGAAAGTAGGAAGAGGAGTGGTTGGTCATCTGGTGCTAAGATATAGTTAGGCAGAAGAAGCGAGTTCTGGTATTCTGTTGTACAGTGTGTCCTCTAGAGACAAAGACAAATGTACTACATATTAAAGATACTAGACAAGTTATTTTGAATGTTTTCACTATAAAGTAATAGTGAATGTTTTGGACATAAATAATTAGCTTAACTGCACATTATACAAACATAAAAACACATGTATCTATTATCTGAAATATTCAGATTAGGGAGATCTGTAGTGACAGGAAGAGGAAGTGGAGACTAACTGCTACCGTATTTAGTATACCTTACTGGAGTAGTAAAAATACTCTGGAGTTACATAGTATGGACAGTTCTGGAGGTTATAAACATGGAAACATCTACCCAACTGATTATGCTGTCTCCATTAATAAGAAGAGTATGGCAAGATCTATTTTCCTCATAATGATTCCCTAAACAATAGGGCACAAGTACCTACACAGGCGCTCCATCCTATCGTTGGTAATCTAGGGGTGCTAAAGCAGAAGGATGCAAATAAGTTATATGCAAATAGTATGTCATTTGCATGCTGAGAGTTGGGTATCTACAGATTTGTATGTGTCCCCAGAGTTCCTGAAAGCAATTCCACAGGGATATTGAGGGATGACCATATTTAAAACGTCTCCTCTTAAGAGTCAACAATCAGTGACTTCAGAGAGCACCCAGCCCGTGTGCTTTGCAATGGAAATACCTTATATGACTGGAGAGCTCTCTTGTCTTCCTACACAGATCCACACTTCTTGGTTTATTACGTAGAAAAAGTCCATTCTTTTTCTTTTCTTAGTTTTCTCAAACATCTACTAACCCTCAAGTGGGCCATCATTGAGTTTACACAGAGTACAAAAATGCACTGAACCAAAGAAAACCACTCTGGTCTCCTTAAGAATCACACATTGTTGTGTTTTCCTTTAAATAGACTATTTCCGTCTTTCTCTTTAATGAATTTATCTTGTCAGCACATAGGTACCCTATAATTGTGAATCTAAGTGTAACAACAGTGTGACTAAAGAGTCCAAAAAGCCATGGCCTTAAAGAGAAGTTAGAGAAGTTAGTGATACCAAGCAGAGCGTGACCCAGGGCCTTAGGTACCCCTGGACACCAGGCAGTGGTACTGACCCCAGTCTTCTGGAACAGAAACAGGCTCAATCGAGATTCACCAGTTAACAAACACATAGGAGTTAACCCATAGAGTATTTCCTGTTTCCCTCTGCTTCCTCTTCCAGTCCTTGGCATATTTTCCTTATTTTTCAGTAATTTGAGAAAAGAGGGTTAAATTACCTGAATTAGAGACCTAAAGTTCTAAAATTGGAGCAAGTCTCAAACTATTCATAGTGTAATTAGTTATTATAGAAAACTTTTTCTTACACTAGATTTCTAGGACTAGAATATATTGTATTGTTCCTTACAATGCCTCCTTCTCTCTCTAGAACACACTTTAAAAAACAAATAATATATATGAAAAATAGTGCTTGTTTTCATTTAGGATTCTTTAAAAATTTTCATCTTAGTCATCTTTCTAGGCCTATATTCCATTTTTTCTTTTAGGTACCTACCTTATTTCTATTTCTTTCCATTTTCCACATTAATTACGATGAACTATTATCATTCTAAATGTATGTAGTTGAAGCTGTATCTTTAACAATGATTTAGAATAATAGTAATATTTAATAAGCATTAGAATGTTTTCTTTTTCATAGATAGTGGGCAGTTGGTCCTTCTCCTAAATCCCCTCCAAGCCCTTCACCACGTCTATGAACATTTCTTGGAGGTTGCCCTCTGTCCATCACAGTCTTCTCGCCTAAACATGTAGACAACTTGAAAGAGCTGGGAACTTATATCCCAAATGAAGGCATCCTTAGTCTTAACGACCCAGAGAGAACACATGAAGGCTGGGTTCTGCTTGTTTAGGGTTAGGGCAAATTTGAGGCCTGATAACAACTCTTCATTTTCCTACAAAATTTGCCTGAAGCACTCTTCTCTGGATGTTTGAGCTGGATCACACTTTTCCTTACACTCTCTTTTTCTTGCTGAAGCTTCTTTACTCCCTAGCTAGCTGTTCCTGGATATCCCAGTCTTCTGAGGACCTATCACAGTCATGCTTTATTGAATAGAAGAGGAAAGAAACCTTGAGAAACGGGTGATGCAAAACACGAAGTAAAGTGAGCCCCTTTGTCTGCTGGTTTGTTTATTTGTTTGCTTGTTTTTGTGACAGGGTTGCACTCTGTAACTCATACTGGCCTGGAATTCACTACATTGCACATGCGGCCTTGTTCAGGAATCCTAGTTTCTCAAACATCCATGAGTTGGGATTACAGCCACAAGGCACCACTTCCTGGCTCCAAACCCCTTCATTTTCATGTATGAAGCACGAAGCAGTTGAAAAAGCAGATGTGATTTCCTCAAACTCATGCCACGTGAGTTGGTAATTGCATTTTTACTTGGCTGCTTTGGAGAATCAACCTAGTAAATGACTCCAGATCCATTTTGCTTTGAATGATGAGCCTGGCTCCACCATTTCTATTTTAAGAATCAGTGGCAGCCATCAAAACAGTTTACTCTATATGGTTAATGTGAACATGTTAAAATGGCATATATCAATTGGAAGAGACATTAAAGTCACTGGCAGAAAATGTTAATATGCTCCATATCATATGCATTTGAGCTAATCAGATGAAAATATGCTGGTGATTTTGTATCACAAGCATTCCTACTAACTTCCCTGGCTGTTGCAATTCACAGTTTACAATGTGCATCAATATATCTCCTTTGGACTCTCACAAAATCTCTGTGCCTCGGTAGGGGAAACTGAGGCATCAAATAGAATCATCTGGATGATTTGCAGCCCGATATAGCTATCACATTCCATGTTTCAACCATGAATAGTAAGACACCCATAAAGGGTATGAAGGACCAAGATACAGAAGGACAGTGACACCTCCTGTGATGGAGGCAGGCATCCTGATAGAGCCTGAAACATGAATAATGCCAACCACAGGCCTGACGAACCAGCAAGGCCCCAAGGCAGTAGAAGCTAGGTGGTTATGCTCAGGGACTTTATTACAAGGCCTTTGAGCCCTTCCTAGAAAATGGAAAAGAGGCTGGAATAGTCTGAGAGCTAGACAACTCTGTATAGAAGCAAGGGGGACAAGGAGTGAATCCTTACATTTGTGATGATATCTGTGAAGCCAATCACAATCAATTTCTAATGAGATTCAGCGGATACAGCCTACCTGCAAACTGGAGATATGTCCACACAGCATTCACGACAAAAATGGGGTCTGTCTCAGTAACGAGGGAGTGGATATCAGTAATATTTTCTCAGATGCGGTGTCAAACCAGATTGAGATTGCTTTAACCCTCAAAATCTGGTTAAAATGCCCAATAATAAGCCTGTTAATAGTACCTGATTGCCAGATCCCCATTGTGTGAAACTGCAGCAGCTAAATGTTAAGAATAAACTGTAACTCACAGCCAGAACCAATATCAAAATGCCATTTGAAATGCTCAGGAAAGTCAAGTTCCAGAAACCTCCCAAATAACAGATTAATGCCCAATAATAAGCCTGTTAATAGTACCTGATTGCCAGATCCCCATTGTGTGAAACTGCAGCAGCTAAATGTTAAGAATAAACTGTAACTCACAGCCAGAACCAATATCAAAATGCCATTTGAAATGCTCAGGAAAGTCAAGTTCCAAAAACCTCCCAAATAACAGATTTGCTTGGAATCACCAACTGTGTGGCGTTGTGTGATTTTCCTTCTACAAAGCTTTAGCTTACAAAGAATACTTACGAATGGAGCCCTAGTTTTTATGAGATGACTTCACGTTTTGCAAGTATTTTCTTGAGAAATTTTGCATCTATGTTCATTAAGGATATGGGTCTGTAGTTTTCTCTTTGGTTGTATCTTTACCTGGCTTTGGCATAGAGTGATTCTGGGTTCATAGAAGGAATTTGGAAGTTCTCCCTTCCATTTCTACCTTTTTGAATAAATAAAGAAATATTGGATGTAGATCTTCTTTAAATGTCTTGTAGAATTCTCCTGTAAATCCTTTTGGTTCTGGGCTTTTTTAGTCAGGAGATTTTTGTATTTCTTTATGTGTTATGGGTCTGTTGAAGCTGTTGATCTCATCTTGGTTTAGTTTTGGTGGTTCCCATGCTTTTAGAGAGCTGTCCATTTCTTTTAGGTTTTCAAATTTAGTAGTGTATAGGTTTTTAAATTATTCCCTTATGTTCCCCTTTCATCTCTAATTTTGTTGATTTGGAGGTGCTCTTTCTTACTTTTGTTTAACTGAGCTAGGGATCTGTCAATCTTGTTTATCTTTTCAAAGAAATAGCTCTTGAATTCATTGATTCTTTGTATTTTTTTCTTTGTTTCTATTTCATTAATTTCTGCTCTGATTTTTGTTATTTCTTCTTGTCTGCTGGGTTTGGGTTTCATTTGTTGTTGCTTTTCAAGTGTCTTGAGTTGCAATTTATGCCATTATTTTGTGTTCTTTCCGATTTTTTAATGAAGGCACTTAGAGTTATAAACTTCCCTCTAAGGAGTGCTTTAAACATGTCCCAGAGGTTTTGTTGTGTTGTATTATCCTTTTTGTTCAGTTACAAGAATATTTTTATTTCTTTTTTAATTTGTCCTTTGACCCATTCATCATTCAGGGCTATGTTGTTTAATCTCCATGTGTTCATGTATCTCCTAGGGCTTCTTCCAATGTTGATTTTAAGCTTTATTGCATTGTGGTCTGATAGAATACATGGGATTATTCCAATCTTTTTGTATTTGTTGAGGCTTGTTTTATGTCCCAGTATATGTTCGATTTTGGAGAAAGTTCCATGGGGTACTGAATAGAAAGTATATTCTTTGCTGCTTGGGTGGAATATTGTGTAGATGTCTTTTAGGCCCATTTGATATATGGTATTGTTTAATTTAGATATCTCTCTGTTAATTCTCTGTCCTGCTGACCTATCTAATGGAGACAATGGGTGTATTGAAGTCCCCTACGATTAATGAATTGGGATTAATCTGGAAGTCCTGTAGTACCGATTTTATGAAGTTGGGTGGACCAGAGTTTGGTGAATATATGCTCATGATTACAATATCTTCTTGGTCTATTGTTCCTTTGATCAGAATGAAGTAGCCCTCTTTAGTTCTGATTTGTTTTGGTTTGAAGTCTATTTTGTCAGGTATTAGAATTGCAGTGCCTTTTTTCTTAGTACCATTTGCTTGGTACATTTTTTTCTATCCTTTCACCTTAAGGTAGTACCTGTGCTTGAAAGTGAGATGAGTTTCTTGAGAAAACAAAAAGTTGGATTTCGTTTCTTAATCCATTCAACTAGTCTGTGTCTTTTGACTGGAGAATTAAGTCCATTGATATTTAAAGTTATTAATGAAAGATATGTATTGATTCCCATCATTTTTGTTTCTGTTCACATTCTTGGTGTGGCTATGCATCCCCATATTTATACCTTCATTAAGTTTCTTTCTGTAACCACTTGTGTATAGTCGTTCCTTTCTTCGGCTCTTTGTATTGCTTCAAAAACTCTCTGAAGGGCTGATTTTATAGACATGAATTATTTCAGCCCATTTATGTCATGGAAGATTTTTCTTTCCCTTTCGACTGTGATAGACATTTTGGCTGGGTAAAGTAATCTGGGTTGGCATCTGCGGTCATTTAGAACTGGGAATACTTTGGTCCAGGCTGTTCTGGCTTTCATAATTTGCACTAAAAAGTCAGCTGTAATTCTTATGGGTTTTCCTTTATATGTGGCTTATTGTTTTTCTTTTGCAGCTCTCAGTGTTGTCTCTTTGTTCTGTATGTTTAGTGTTTTTACTATGATGTTCTGTGGAGAGTTTCTTTTCTGGTTATGTCTATTTGATATTCTCTATGCTTCTTGTATTTGTATGGGCATATCTTTTTTTAATTTTGAGAAATGTTTTTCTACAGTCCTGTTGAAGATCTGTTCCATATGATTATCTTCAGATTCTTCTCCCTCCTGTATGCCTGTGCTTTGGTCTTTTTATGATGTCACACAATTCCTGCATATTACATTCTTGTGTTTTCTTACATTTTTCATAACGTTTGCTGGAGTGGTCTACTTTGTCCACTTTATCTTCCAGTCCTGATACTCTGTTTTCCATTTCATTCATCCTATTGCTGAGGCTTTCTCCTGTCGTTTCTAATTGGCTTACTGAATGCTTCAATTTCTTTTTCATTTCAGCCTGAGCCTTCTTCAATATTTCTAACTCTTCTGAATTCACTTAGTAGTTTAAACCTATCTTCTTTCCGTTCTTTGATTTCTTTGAGTGTTCTTTAAATTCACTGAATTCTTTTATCATGTTTATAATTGTTCTTTTTAGTTCCATGTGCTGTGTTATCTCCAAGGGTTTCTCATTGTACTTCTCTAGAGGACTGTTGGTACTTGGTGGGGATATATTATTTGGGTTTTTCATGTTATTTTTTCACTGTGACTTTGACATGTGAATTTCTTTTGTAGCTTCTGATTCTTTTGTGAGACCCAAGCCTTCCTTTATTGAATTTAGATCTGATTTTTTTTGTAAACTTTATGTGCCTTTGTGGTTTACTTTTGGGCATGAAAAGCTGGTTGATCTAGACTTCAGGTTCTCTCTTTTGATTTTATATTGGAGTGTCCAAATTTCTTTCATTTTGCTGCTTAGGAGTTCCCACAGAGGCCCAAGTCAGATGAGGATCAGATGCTCTCAGACTTTCTCCTAAGGTCTGGATCCCACCAGGAATGATCTGACCTCAGGAATTTGGGGGCTGGGCTGGCCTGGGACTAGGGCCCAACAAAGTTGCTTCCTTCAGGAAGCTGGGGGCCTGGGCCGACCAAGGATCCAAAGTGAAGTGGGGGCAGGAAGAGGCTTGAGGGCTCCCAGGGAAAACAGGGAGGAATTGGTTGGTCTGGATGCAGAGGATCAGGAAACAGTGGGGAGTCTGGGCCAAGAGGTCAGTCCACAGGTCTGGGGTGCCAAGACAAGAAGTGGGTCAGTGCCCAGGCTAGGAGAAGAGAGGGGGTGGGGGAGTTGGGAGGGTGAATGACACTGCAGGAGTCAAGGCACAGTGGGTGCCACTGAACATACCTAGGAAAGATGTTGGCCCCAGGAAGGTGGGACCTGGGCTGCTTAGGGATGCAGAGGGAGGTAGGGATGGGAACAGGCCCCAAGGGCTCCTGGAGACTAGAGGACGATTTGGATTGGTCTAGATGCAAAGGATCAGGAAACAGTCGGGAGTCTGGGCCAAGAGGTCAGTCCAGAGGTCTGGGATTCCAAGGCAAGAAATGGGCCAGTGCCCAGGCTATGGTGAGAGATGGTTGGGGGAGCTGGGAGGGTGAATGAGGCTGGGGGAATTAAAGCACAGTGGGTGCTGCTGAACTTACCCAGGACAGATGCTGGCCGCAGGAAGCTGGTGGCTGTGCCACCTCTCATGTTTTATTTCTGTTTATTTATATTTGTCATTATTCTTATATTACAAAATGCATCCATTGAAGAGCAGAAGAGTGAATCCTTCCAACATGCGCCTCCCTGCTGGGTCCCTACAGATATCCAAGCTCCACCTGTAAAAAGAATCTCAGTATAAATTGAATATAACTTGGCACAATGGGAAGCAAATAGACTTCAATGGGAAAGAGTTTTCCTTCCAAATCATGGAGAGTTAGTCTCCGGAGGCAGACTATCTCCTAGCTGGAGATTATATATAACAGATACCATTCATCCACAGGTTTTACTTTCATGTTGAATTTACAGAAAGAATTCTGAAATATAAATCAAGTTCTTATATATACCTAGATCCATGTAGACAGAAAAAATAAAATTAAAGGTTTTCCTTGAAGCAAATGGTTATTATTTTCAATTATTTTTTGTTTTATTGAGGTAGGGTCTCATTGTACAATATGGGCTAGCCTTGAACTTAACCATCCTTCTGCTTCAGCCTCCCAACGCATGGACCATCTCATCCAGAATTTTTGTTTGTTTATTTTGCATTTTAAGTTATATTATTCATATAAAATTCTTGATAGATTTAAGACTTGTACTTGGCAATTATATATCATGAAGAACTGAAATTATCATTTCAATTATTTTATTCCTAAACATTAGCTTGGGATATTATATATTAGTCATCTTATTTGGTATTTTCATAAAAGACAGCTGTTTAAATCAGTTCCATCCCATTTACCCTTTTTCTATATTGTATTAGGTACTTTTCTGGTGATAAAACACCATGATCAAGACAACTTATAGAAGGAAGAATTTATTGGGCTTATAGTTCCAGAGGGTAGAGTCCATAATGACAGAGGAGGTGTGGCAGGAGGCAGCACACACAGAAAGCTGAGGTACGTTTCTTCAAGAATGCACAGGAAGGAAGGAAGGAGATAAACTGCAAGTGGACAAGGCTTGTACTATGGAAGACTGTCCACAATGATGTGCTTCCTCCAACAAGGCCACACCTCTTAAACCCCTGCAAACAGCACTACCAACTGGGGCAATGTGTTCAAGTACTTGATTCCATGGGGGGAACAGCTCATTCAAACTACCGCATACATGTATGTTTTGTTTAAAATTTGTGTTGAAATCAAACAATCTATTTTTTAATTATTTCCTCATTTATTTTATGCATATGTGTGTTTTGCCTACATGTATGGAAGTGCACTTGTGTGTGCAAAGCCTGTGGAGGCCAAAATCAGGCACCTGATCTCCTGGAACTAGTGTTACAGCCAGTTGTTGACTGCCATATGGGTGCTGGGAACCAAACCTTCATCCTCTGCAAGAGCAGCCAGTGCTCTTAACTGTGGAGCCATTTCTCCAGCCCCAGACCAATGTAATTTTGATAGATGTGAGCTGGCAACTAAGCATTCTGTCACTGTCATGTTTTTTCTACCATCAACTCTTTTTTTCTCAGCCAAGTGATTTAAAAACCTAAGCCTGGAAATCTAGACTCAGATTATGTCGATTTGCAAGCCTGGGAACTTCACTAGTGGGACTCGATGCACTAAATCAAAGGACAGAAGTGCAAGCATTTGCCTGACTGGACAGGGAGTTTATAAATGCTACATAATCACAGTGCCAGAGATGAAGATAGACGATGTGGTGTAAGCCAAATGTTATGTTTTGGTTTGTCTTGAATATAAATGTGCATCTGGGAGAGTCAGAAAGGTTCTTTAGAAATATTTCTGAACAAAGGAGTAAGTTGGCTCTATTGCACTTGTGAATGAGGAATCTGTGTATGTGTGAACTCAAGAATCTACAGAAAAAAAAAAAGAAAAAGAAGACTCTCCTCTGTAAAACTAGATAATGAAGCATGTTCAAATGACTGAGGGAGAGACCAAATACCATTACTGGAATTTTGGAGATCCCTTTCTGGTCGTCAGATGTTACAGTGGAAAAGGGGGTCCCTTCTTAGGGTTCTTAGTCTCAATAGAAGGATTTAAGAATGGACTCAAATGGAAGCTTCAGGACAATTGTATTCGAGTTTAAAAGACACACCTTTAGAGAAGGTGGCTGTAGTAGCAGCTCTCCTGAGGAGGAGAATGGAAGCAAGAAAGAAACAGTAGCCATTTCCCATTTGTAGGCAGCATGGAGGGCAGGCACATATCAGGATAGCAGTCACATGATGGGGCCAGGAGTTTTAGAGAAAGAATAAAGAAACCCAACGTGCTGGGACAGCTCAAAATATTAGGAGAAAAATCCGTAGAACAGAGATAGAAAGAAGCAAAGGAGAAGTTATACATTTCTGAAGACTGAGGAAGTTATGTGGCTACAGCCAGCACAGAAACTACTGCACTAAGAGGTGATGATCTAGGGCAGGACATTTTCACCATCTCATTAATGCACTAGGAACTGTGTCTGTCTCTTTAGCTTGACATAAGATGAACCCGCCTTCCAAGGGGTGGGACTTTGGCAAAATGATTGACCTGGCTGAATTGGGATGTTAGGTCTCCACCCAGGCCAGAGATTTTTTATTCTGTTGACCAGTTTTCTCTTAAGGGGGCCTTTCTCCTTTACTCTAATAATATAATGTGTACAGTTGGCACATGCCCCCGTTAGCCTGCCTGGAAGATAAAACTCTCTGCAAATAGTATTTCTAGGAAAGAAAATGTTTGTAAAAAAATCACATCAACCATTACAAATTGAGCCCCTACTCACCATTTTGGTGCTATGTCACTTTTTAAACTTTTCAAGAGATATATGTCCCTATGGAGACATATGTCATCTTAAATGAAACCCTGTTGCCTCCTTTCATGAATGAAGACACAAAAGATACCACAGTATCTCCCTCTTTAGGGCAATCCAGTTCTATAGGAATTTTTATCCTTTATCCAAGGACCATTTGGAAATAATCTAGTGGCTACATAAAAGAAAGAGCTCAGTCCTGCCTCTTCCTTCCAACATGGCCCTTAGTCTTTGTGTGGAATTTGTGTATCTCCATCTTGTCTTCTCTCCAGATCATTGTGGAACATATAGCCCCTTTAGTAAATGGACAGCAGCCTGGTTTTGCTTCAGTAGTGAAGACCAGGAGTAAAAAGTATTTAGTTTTTTAGCTTTATCTTCTGATACATACAAAAATTATTCAGACTCATGCTGAAGACAGATAATAATACAATCATTTTAATTGCCAGGCTATAAGGACTTTTCTTTCAAAACTTACTATAACAAGAATATTTTTTCCTTGGGATTAGATAACATTCTTTATAAAAGATGTGACTGATACATCCTAATTTTATTTTTTAGAGTTGAGGAGAAAAGCTGAGTTGTGATTTCTTTTTGCAGTAATAGTCTAGGAATAATTGTTTTTATTTTCTGCCTTACCTCCTGCCATACAAATGAGTATTATATTTCCATAAAATTTAACCCATTTTTTAGCTAGATTCCATTATGCATTTTCTTCTGTCTGACTACTAATAACACAGGTAATCCTGACCTCCAACTAAACCAAATTTCCCATAGTCTTTATTTTGTGATATTCCCTTATTGTGTATGTGAACCATATCCACTAACCTCTTTATGTATTCTGGATGTTAAACCTCTGTCGGATATGTCACTGGTGATGATTTTCACCCATTCTGTGGGTTTTCTCTTTGATTCATTGGTTGCTTCATTTGATGTACAGAAGCTTTTTAGTTTAATGAGGTACCATTTGTTGATTTTTGACCTTAATACTGGGCAGTTGATGGTCTGGTTTAGAAAACCCTTTCCTACACCTATATCTTATAGATTATTGCCAATATTTTCTTCTAACAGTTTCAGAGTTTCAGGTTTCTGCCCAAGGCTTAAAGACTATTGCTGAAGAGGGAGCAGAAAGATTGGAAGAGCCAGAGAGGAGTTGCAGGACTATATGGAAACAGAGTCCTACAAGTTCCTGGGATCCTGCTCATATGATTCTTTGGCAATTGTGTTAGAATACACAAGTCCTATGAAAACTCAGGCAGACAAAAACTCAGTATAGAACTGGGAAAATGAACATTAAACCCCAATCTTATCTGAAGAAATACTGGCAACTGATTGCTGCTAAGTGAAGAAGAGCTGATCTTCCTAAAACAAGGGACTCTAGATAGGCTGACTAGACCTCAATGGATGGACTCGAACTGGAGAATGTCTGAGGACACTGAATTGACACAGAGGGCCTTAACAGTGATAACAGAGCATATGGGCTCCATCGGGTGGCCTGTGGGCAGCTGCTGGTGGTGACAGGGATATAAAGATGATTAAGATTGATTGAGATGTTCTCTATGAAATACACAAAATTTCCATTTAAAATGTTCTATATCTCTTTTTAAAAGCTTAGAGTCCCATCCCCCTTTTCATGCTGAGGTGGGGAGTGAGGGATACAGTGTTTCTTGTAACAAATTCCCACAACAAAGTTGCCACGGAGTTTATTATCACCTGCTAATTCAGCTGTACTGTGCATGTACATCACTCTGCACTCCTAATTGGGAGCAATTGAGAGGAGATGTCATTTGCACTTGAATTTAAAACTTTCAGATCATAAAAGTTTCAAAGAAAGTGACTTTTATCATTTCAAATACTTTCAGTAACAGAAATTACTCATAAATTGCTGCCAAATTGATTTCTTATGAGGCTTGATTTAATAATAATATCATTCCTTATATGTAAATGTTTGTCCAAAATGGCCAGAGGGATGAATAAGACAGGATGATTTCTTCAAACTCATAGTGCAGAAAGCAAATAAAGTCTAGAATACCAGCAAACCAGCAGGTAAGAAGCTTGAGCAGGGCAGTGCCGTAAGAGGGAAGCAGAGAGAACTCCAAGAGAAGTCCAGCCTGGCTGCTTCACATGCATGTGAGCCTAGAGCTTCACAATGGATGCTTCATTTCTGTGACAACTTGGTGTTGGCTGTGAGATATCAGGAAAAGTTTTATGACAGTCACAAGGGTTTCTAAGGTTAAAAGTCCATATTTTACATATGACAAAATTTTGGAAGAAGACTTGGTAATGGACAAAGACGAAGTGGAGGAGAAAGAAACTTTTGATGTTGCAATGCTGGAAATGGTACCCAGGGCCTCTTGCATTAACACTGAGCTGCATTCCTAGGCCTGACTAATTGAAATAGCCCAAAGAGCCCAGGCATTAATCAAGAACATAATGTTGGGAAGTTTAGGTCATTTAGAGATCAAAATTCCAAAATATGTTTTCATTCCCTGTCATATTGAAATACCATGATTTGGGGGCTTACTGTATCTTTGGGGGGAAGAGCTGTCTCTCTCTCTCTCTCTCTCTCTCTCTCTCTCTCTCTCTCTCTCAGTGAGAGCTATATGTTTTGTCTCTCCCTCTATCACTCTCCTTTTTTTCTTTTTAAGATAGAGACATGATCTCTTACCAAAGCTTGTTGATTGAAACAGCTCTCACTTCAACAGAATAAATGAAATAGTTTACTCTGGAGCTCATGGCCCAGGAACACAGACTTAAATATTTCCAAATATTATGTTCCAGTGTGGTAGCAATTTCATGAACTTTTTCAGAGCAAAGAGAGTCATAAATCAACATACTTTTTAAATATATTGGTGGGTATATTGGTGGGCTGTATGTGATCTGAAGACATTCTTGGCCTTTTTGGTTGGTAGAAGCTCAGTTTGTGTTAACCTCACACTCAAAAGATTTTATTTGTTAGCCACAAAGACATTCCAAGAATAGCTATTTAGGAAGCTAAAGACAGCCCAAGGTAAGCTGCAAGAAGGTTCTGGGCCTGTAACATTCCAAACTCTTCACAATCACTGAAGTGCTAATCAGTTAACCAGTCTAACAGAAGTTTCAGTCAAAGATGGATTTTTTTCCCCCTAGGAACTTTCATCCACAAAAACTCACACTTTTTAATAAGACTAGATTGATGGCTAGTGAGTCTTCAGGATTTTCCTATATGCCCCCCAACTTTGGGGATAAGGATATGAGCCACCATGCCTGGTTTCTTTATGGGTCCTGGAGATCTGAATTCAAGTCCTCATGCTTACACAGCAGGCACTTTTCTTACTAAAGTCCCCAGCCCTCGCCTTGTGTTTATTCATCTTTGCAATTGAACATGAATCATTAGAACATGAATCATTAGACAGAGGACCTTAAATTGGATTGGCTTAAGATGGTGTGTTGGGTCCACGCTGGAGTACTGATCCTTGCTTGAGACTCCCAGCCCAGCACTGCCTGATATCATGGTGGTGTCAACCATCATCCCGGTCTACAAATCACTATTACTGGTTTCCTGGACTTTTAGGTTGATGGTTGAAATCATTCACCTTGAGGAGTAATTGCACATGCACTATGGGGTGGGTGGGGTGGATGTTCAATGAGATGTTGTGATTAAAGCAGCCTAAATAACTTGAACATGTAACTTGCATATGTTCAAGAGTCTTAATAACACTCAAATAAGCTCAATAATTCTCTCTCTTCTTTCCTTACACCTTTCATTCTTGCTGTGGCTTGTAGAGAGCCAACCAGTCATGACTGCTTCCAAGCGGTAGTCTTCTCTGCAGGCCCCATCTGTGTATATTACTCACTTCTCTTTGCACATGCCTCTTTCTTTTCTATACCACATTGCTCTAGTTACTTTGTTGGCTTCCTTTCGACTCTTTTTCAAGCATGGTCAGCCTTTGCTTATTTTCATTTTTTAGTGGATCTTTAAGTGCTAATATGCATTACTTATAGGGAAACATATACCTCCAGGGTGGAGAAACTGAGGTGAAAAAGATATTATAACGAGAAGTTGGAAGGAACATGGATGAGTCAAAATACTCCAATTTTTTTCTACCTTCTCTTTTCCTTTTCTTTCATCCATGTATGTGTTGTCACAATGAAATATTCCCATGGTCAATCTTTGCTCTCTTACTGTTTCTTTCTCTGACATCCAGCCTTCCCCACATACTATTTAACTATATAATGGGGCTCTTAGAATTACACCTATTTGTGTGATAGCATATGTACTTTTAATATATTTTTATTTATGTTTTATGTGTATGAGTGTATTGTCGGCATGTATGTAAGTATACCTATGTCATGCAATGCCTGCGGAGGTCAGAAGAGGGCGTCGAACACCCTGGAACTGGAGTTACACATGATTGTTTCCACCATGTGGGTGCTGGGAATGAACCTGGGTCCTTTGCAAGAACAGCCAGTGTTATTAACTGCTGAACCATCTCTCTAGCCCCTCTAGCATATCTTCTTACAAGAATTTATGTGAATCCTCTTAGGTGCCTTTGAAGTATAGGTGTAGGTTGCTTGTAACTTCTTCAACCTCTTTGCTCAGAACTTGAAATTGATGGTGGCTGTCTGTCTGGAGAGCAAACACTTCATTACCAGGACCAGTTCTCATAATCCCGATGCTTTAGCAACTGGAGGGCAAATGCTGATTAAATGACAGCCATTTTAGCTTCCAGATGTCACTAGGTGTCCCTCCTAGCCAGTGCTGCAATACAAGCACAGTTCCATGCATCCTGGGGTATAAATGGATAGAGACTCAGGTATGACCAGCCAGTCTTGTACTTCAGCATTCACCAATAAGAGGGAGCTATTGCCAACATGGCAATATATCTTTTTCTGGATATGTTTGTCTTAACTCTGATAAGGATTGAAAAACATGTTTCTTGGTAGTGTTTCCTTAAAGAACAGAGTCACAGCTCCTTGGCTTACACTTCCCACGTCCTTACAGTGTCTAGGATCTGAGTCTTTACTTACTTCTGCTTTATACTCACTTTGAATCTTTTTGTTCTATGCCTGGCTTGCTCTTATTAATGAGAGAATATTAAAGCTCTCCAGATCAATGATGCACAACAGCTTAGTGAATGCTGTGGCAGATATACCCTGTTATGACTGCTCAGGAAATACATGGATGTGTAATCCTCCTGTGTGGTGTGCTGTGGACAGTGTGACCTACCTCTAAACTATATGGTGAAGCTTATGGGATGTCATTTCCATGAATATATTATATTTTATGGCAAAGATAAAGGACATATAGAATTAAAATTCCTCATCCCTTGATTTTATGTTAATTAAAAGAGAAAATTTAAATGCCTGACCTAATTAGATGGGTGTTTTTAAAAAGGATCCAGAACTTCCCCAAAAATTAGAGGTTCCAAGTAGCAGAAATTCTCATTTTTTTTTACCTTGTCCATTAAGAAAGTAAACTTCCAAGAATTCTGCAGTTATTTGAACCTGAACTCTGCCAAGTATCTGAGATTGATCATGAGGGGATTTTTTCCAGTCAAGCCTGGAATCATGCAAACATGATATAGCCAACACAGAGCACCGAGTTTTGTGAATGATGAACTCAAGACCCAGTCGACCCTCCTCTAGTCTCGTGATACACTGAGATTATGAGTTTAGAAATGGAAACTGTTTTAAGTCAACAGGGTTTAGGAGTTTGTCACACAGAAGGTAATATAAGTCAGATGCGTGGTGGTACACACTTTTAATTCCAGCATTTAAGAGGCAGAGGCCAGCCTGGTCTACATAGCAAGTTCCAGGTGGTCAGAGGCGACAGGGAGACCCTGTTACAAACAAACAAACAAACAACAACAAAAAAAAACAGAAGCCAACATAACTGCTGATATTTAATGCACTGAAATATATTCAGCTTGGCTACTTGTGAGTAGCAAGGAGTCATCACTCTGCACCTTGCAAGTGTTCTGTGTTCCATTTATCTTTGCATCCCAAGAAAATGGTGTGTGCTCACCCCGTTGCCAACACAAAGCATGCTTGGCAGTACAGTCTCACCACTACCTTGCAGTCATTTCAGAATTTCTCAATTCCTGTTTGTTTCATGATCTCGTTAATGTTTTTACATTTAATCAAAAATATTTCTTCATTTTTGAGCTCACACTGTTGTCCTATGAATTAGATGACTTTTAAAACTGTAGCACATATTTTTTATGGTAAAACTGTTACTTTTCTACACAACTTTGGGGGTTGGTTTTCTCACTTATGTTGCAGATTGTGTGAGGGGTATGGATTTCTTGCCTGGAGATCAACTGTCTGCCATGCTCTTCCTGAAGTAGATAGCTGGGGGACATTAGGGATAAGAGGCCACCTGGGCTCTTTTAGCATTTCCACTCATAGACTTCCCTTCTTAGAGCAAGAACCTGAACAAACACAGAATAAGCAGACAGAGAATTATATTCTATCTCACAGGGTGGGAGCAGGGAAGAAAGTATCTGTTGATAGTATGATCCTTATACTTTCTCCCTGGCACCAAGTTCACGCTTTACCTCTTAATAAAGTACTCAACAATAATATCTTTACTTCAAGTTTCTAAATAATATGTACGTTATCTTTCTAGGCTTTGTTTAACTTACAGATTATCTCATCTTGATCATAGAAGTAAAGCAAAAGACTTAAGTCATAAGCAAACCAAAACATCGATAATCTCATGACACTAACTATTTCTATGGAAGTTAGATATAAAATAAAATAAAATAAAATAAACCACATTCTCCAATTTTATATTCATGGTGTACAACACAGATATTTTTCTTGATTTTGTTCAAATTAGAGACAACATCCAAGTTTATATTTCTTTCAGGAAATTTAACAATTGAATGCTGTTTTGCTAAATGGTGGAGGCCTTGAGAGAAATCTACATTGCTATGTAATTCCTGGCTCTGTGAACATTTCCTGATCAATTTCATTCTTACAACAGCTTGGGAGTCCAAAGGAAAATACTCTTAATTCTCATTTATAGAGAAAACTTTCATCCTGACTGAGAGCTGGGTGCTTCCGCTCCAGCTGTTTTTGTTTGTTCATTGTGTATGTGTTTGTGCCTCAGTGTACCATGAGCTTGCAGATGCCCAAGAAGGCCAGAAGAAATTGTTGGATCCCTTGGAAATGGATTTACAGGTGATTTTTTAGCCACCTGTTATGGGTATTCAAAACCAAGCCCAGGTTCTCTGCAAGAGCAGAAAATGTTTTAGCTGCTGAGCGATCTCTACAGACCCCAGAAGCTGGAATCTTGGAGAGTGGTACTCCAATAATTACTCCAGGAAATGGAAATGGTGACTCATACCCAGAATGGTTTCCTATATTAACTTTGGTTATGGAAACTCTTTCAAAATAGTTTTCTCGTGTACCTCCTGAGCAAGCACAGATGATGGTGTTCCAATTGCTTCAACCTGCAACGCATTGATTTATACTCATAGCTTGCCCCTACCCCCTGTTCTCTTAGGTAATTCAATTCCCTCCTCTTCTGGGAAATAGTTCCCTTGCCCTAAACACCAAGCAGATAGTGCTACAGATAGGTAATGCTGTTAGCTGACTTGAAGATGACAATATCTGTGAACACACTCATGTTCATAGTTTTCAGCCTTTAGTACAGATTTCAGTTGTAGTAAGTTTTTGTCAAAATCTCAGGAGCCAAGTTCAGGAAAAGAGCTCAAATGTATCCATTACAGCCAGGCATGCATACATGGTGGAATACCCAGTTCTTGGAGCTATGGCAGGTAGAGCTTGAATTGGAGTCCATCTTGGGCTACTTGGTGAGACCCTGTCTGAATAAAACACACAGTCATGCAATTAGATCCTTTGTCTGTTTCTAAATGTGCTCTGCCACATGCCTGGTTAGAATACTGATGTTTAAATAGTATCTAGGACTCAAAGCCAAGTGTAGTGACAATTGGAGACATATTTACATGATCAGTAGCTTAGTGTAACTTTCGTGCAAAACTCCAAAAATTGTCCTTTAAGAATGTATTTCTAGGAGTGTGGGCTGTAGAAATGACTCAGTGGTGAAGTGCATACATTGCTCTTGCAGAGGACCCAAGTTCGATTCCTAGCACTGCAACCACCTGTAAATTCAATTCCAAGGGAATCCAAACTATCTGATCGTAGTGGGCGCCCAAACACGCCAATACACAGACATACACATTACATAATTCTTTTTATTTTGATTGGGATTTTTGTGTATTTCACACAGAATATCATCTTCATGCCCCTTTTCCCTTCCCCTCCCATACACCCCCCAGTGGAGTTAATACATTTTGTCATTTGTGTTAAGACTTATCATGTAAAATTCATGTCCCCAGATGTCCCTCAGTGCAAATTCATTCACTATGATCTAGTCAGCCTATCTAGAGTCCTCCCTTTAAGAAGATGAGCTCTTCCTCACCTAGCAGTAATAAGCTGCCAATAATTCTTTGACTAAGATTGGGGCCTTCTACTCATTTCCACAGTTCTGTGCTGGGTTTTAATCTGCTTAAGTTTGCATGGGTCTTGTGCTTGCTGACACAATTGCTGTAG
The DNA here is from genome assembly GCF_000622305.1 of Nannospalax galili. NCBI lineage: Eukaryota > Metazoa > Chordata > Mammalia > Rodentia > Spalacidae > Nannospalax > Nannospalax galili. The sequence continues at coordinate 134,581 of NW_008327337.1, forward strand.
GTTTGTATGAGAAGAGTTGCAGGAGCCTGTACGACTATTTCCATATGGTCTTGCATGTCCTCCCTGGCTCTTATAATCTTCCCACCCCCTCTTTGGAAATGGTCCCTGACCCCTGAGTGGGTGGATTTTAATATAGGAGTCCTATTCAAGGACCCACACTCTGCAGACTCTTATTCTCTGTTTTTGCTATGTGTGACCTTTTGCATTCCTGGCCCTCTGTTGCATGAGGGAGCATCACTGATGAGAACTGAAAGGTGCATTAGTTTTCTCTTCATCCCTTGTTCTACGTTTCATGAACCTTAGGGGCAGAGGATGCATCTTAGGCTTGGGCAATTCACAGACAATCTCTGTGTGTTACCAGTTGTGGAACTGTGTAATTTTATCTGTCTCTTGAAAAAGAAGCTTCTTTGATGGGTGGTGACTAGGATACTTGTCTAGAGATTTAATTTTGCATATAGTAAGAAATTACATTTGTCCAGGGATATGACATCCTTGGAGTTCTCTCTAAGATCTATGACCTCTCCAGCTATATGTGTTTGCTAGGTTTATAGTATCACATGTGAGTTTCCTCCCACTGAGTGGGCTTTAAGTCCAATTAAGTAGCTGTTTATTACCTCCATGATAAAAGTGCCACTACTGCACCAGTGTTGCTTACTGTGTTGGTCATTGATGTGATTTTTAGGCCTTGAAGGTGGGGTTGGACCATCGGTTGATGTTCTCCCTTGGCAGCTTGTGTAGTGCCCTCCAAAGCTATGAGATCTAACCTTCAGGGAAATTGGCTTCCTGCTCAATTCCAGCTCTGTTGCTTCAAATCCTGTCTCCAAAGTACATCCTGTCTTCAACAATAGGGTCATAAAATAAATCTTAAAAGCGAATGCTTTGGGAGGCTGGTGAGATGCCTCAGTAGGTAATTGCTAGCAATCTTGACTACCTAAGTTTCATCTCTAGGACCCACCCAGTGGAAAGAGAGCGTCAACTCCTTCAAATTGTAGGATGACTTCCGGAAATGCACCATAGCATGAGAATCCACATATACTACCCTCCAAAAATAATAAGTACATAAGTTAATGTGAAAAAGAACGCATTCTAATTTCTCTCTCAGATGATGATCTTTTAAATATTTGTAGTGACTCAGTCATATTATTTGACTTGAATAGCTATGATTTCAAAAACTTTTTTAATGTAGACTCAAAAGTCGTCATCATCCTGGTTCTCCATAACAAACTTTGTTCATCAAAGCAATATCAATTTGTAACTTGCACTGTTTCTTTAGACTGTAGTGGTTTGATAAAGAAGAACCATGAAATCCCCTTCTCCACACACCAAAATCACAAAACTTCACCATATACTTTAGTAATATTTGAGAGACAGAGAGGAACACAGTGTTGTGAGAGCCATAACTTTAAGACTATCTGGATTCACAGCCAGACTCAGCTACTAGGTGCCTAAGTTTTTCATCAATGAACCTATGAGGATAATTTTATGTAAGCTAGAAAATTACAATACGATAATAGAAGATATAAGCTCAGTGATTATTTATTATTATTATTATTATCATCATCATCATAATCATCATCATCTAACTGCCTCAGGTTTTAGAACTTGTAGTCAATTATCTTTTCAGCCTCAGAAATTGCATGCAATATTTAAAAGTGCTATCATTGCCTGCTTTTTATGGTACTTGTCTTTAACTTGATCTTATTCATTGAATCCAGGGCCATATTAAACTTCTCTTCCACATGATCCCTTGACAAAAGAAATATTTTTAATACTGGAGACTATCCTTGACTAATATATGCTAAAATTGTTCTTTTTCTAAATAATATGGAATAAACTTAGTAGAAGCAATAGTTTGCCACTTACTGATATTTTTATGTGTTAGATATTAAGTTAAAGCTTACACAAACCATATGCACACTTTCCACCACACAAACTCTCAAATTCACACTCAGGTTATCTTATTCCTGGCTTCCCTTTCAATAAGCTATAAATAATGATGATGACAGTGGTAGTGTGGGCAGCAGCTGCTCCATTCCCTTAGTCACAGAGACTTCAAAAGGATAAAGAGACAGAATTTGAATGTGTTTTTTCCAGGATTTGCCAGTAAGACTTGCATTTGTGATGGAGACTGTTTTGTAGACAATTTCTGTCATACTGAAAACATTTCCACAACGCTATTCCTGTATCAGCATAGCTTCCCATTGACAAACACATCACAGCTCTCATCTTGATCCAATCCTAAAAAGTGCTTTCATAAACATCATTTCATTTCAGCCTCACAAAACCCACAGCATAGCAACTTTAAAGAGCTTTACAACCCCGGCAGCAAAGCCTGCAAGGTTATCCTCAAGGGAAGCAGTGAAGAACTGGAACACAGGCTGTGAGTTTTTGGTCTCTTCAATTCCCTGATTCGAGGTGACATTCTAAGACCCTTGGCCTGAAAGCCATGTGACCTACACAGGAATCCTGGTTTTACTTCTTTCCAGAAAGTTCTGACTAATTTCTTTAGTGTCAGAATGACAGCTAATTTTTGCCTTCCACCCTTTAAGTTAACATTTGAAGTACATGCCCGTGTACAGTTGGGGCTGAAGATATGGCTCAGTGGTTAAGAGTGAGTACTGCTCTTGCAAAGCATCTAAATTTAGTTCTCAGCACCCATATCAGGGGGCTTATAACTATCTGTAACTCCAACTCCAGGAGACTCAACACCTGTTCTGGACTCTGGACACACTTGCACTTGGATATACATACCCAAACAGATACATATGCATATTTATATGTATAACTAAAACTAAAGCTAAATCTTCTAAAAATATACAAGTAATTGTAGAAATAAGTAATTACTTATGTTCTGTATGAGTGAAATTTATTTTCCCATTTGGGAAGTCTTTTCTAGAATCTGGGCAGTCATTTAAATTTCTCGTTCTTTATTTTCTTCGTTTTTCTCCTCCTTTTTATGGGAAAATTTCATACGTGAGTACTGTACTTACATCACCTCCAATCCTCTCTCTACCCCTTGCAACTCCTCTCAATCCCTCCAACCTGTCTCAATGTCCTGGCCTCTTTTTCAATTATTATTGTTACATATATACATATGTATTTATATATATTATATATATATGTTATATATACACATATATATAGGCAAACATCTACTTAGGGATGACTGCCTGGGATTGGATAACCTATCAGGGACATAGTCTCTAAAGAAAACTAATTCTCCCTCTCTAAACAGCCATTGATTTCCCATAGCTCCTCATCTAGAGGTGGGACCTTGTGAAATTTCCCCCATCTACATTTGCATGTTAACTGGTGTCAGTACTTTCTTACTCACAGTTTTCCAAATTAAAGAAAACCAACAGGAGCATTGATTTTCCCTCCTTAGTATGTGTTTATGAAGTATGGAAAAATGCATAGTATGGGAGATGATAGGTCTATACTATTTCTTTAAAGTTCTTCCCAATCTTAAACTCCATTTTAATTTTCTAGACCCCTAAAACAGAAAAAGTTACCATATAATAGTTATAAAGAATTTTACATAATAAAATGATACAAGATATTCTATGTTGCAATTATTCTTATTTCAAAGTTTGTTCCCAGATTAATAGGTCTTATTTGGGCACCTTGAATGTAGTACAGAAATTGGCATGTTGTAATGATTAAACATGGTTGACACCTTAACATATTTGTGAAAAAGTAACTTAAATTGAAGAATTTCCTCCATCAGATGAACCCGTGAGCATGTCTGTGGGGTATTTCCTTGATTCATAATAGATATAGGAGGGTCCAGCCAGCTGTGGATACTGCCACCCCTGGGAAAGGGGGACCTGCACTCTACAAGAGAGGTTAGCTCAGCATGAGTTTGGGAACAAGCCAGTAACCAGCATTTCTCTGTAGTTTCTGCTTCAAGCTCCTGCTCTGTGAGCTCCTGCCCTGACTTCCTTGGTGATGAACTGTGACCTATAAGATGAAATAAGCCCTTTCTTCCATCAAGTTGTTTTTGGTCATTCTTTCATCACAGCAACAGAAAGCAATTCCTTCGATTCATGTATTCACAGAGCTGTTGGGAAGATGTAAGCAAGGAACAAATGGGTTTATACTTTTGGTTAAGTACTTAATCTACAGTATAGGACTTATAGTATATCAGTGTAAAAATTGTCAAAATGCTTCTGCTGCCCAAATAAATACCTGTAAAGATATATGCTAGGAAAACAACAACAACAACAACAAAATCATAGTTGAGAATTGCCTGGCCTATTTACTCTTGATGGTACAATTCAGAAACTACCTAAGATCTGTGTGTTCTTACTTCCTAAATCTTAGCCAATGAGGCAAAACCTTAAATAGCACTTATTGACATCACTGATCCCATTAAGCTTCATAAGACTAGAGATTAACATCTATTGCAATAACAAGAGTCAGCTATAGCTAACCAGACCTTGCTAAGTAAAACGTGTGTTTGCTATTCACTTTTACAGGAGTTTTTCTTCAGTTGACAAGTCATCTTGTTGAGTATGATTTAGTCTTTGGAATTACTGCTCATGTTTCACACTTCAGGCAGATTACAGTATCAGTAGATGAGTTAGCAGAAAGCTAGCAGCTGTATCAAGATGTGCTTAAGACTTTTTTATTAAGTGATAGAAATACAATGAAATACACACCATAATAAAGCAAAAAATCAATAGCATTAAGTAAATTCAGGGGTAAAAAAGTTGGGACTGGAGGGATGACTCAGAACTTAAGAACATTTGCTGCTCTTCCAGAGAATCCAGGTTTGATTCCCAGCACCCACAGAGTGACTAACAATCATCCATAACTCCAGTTCCAGGGGCTCTGACACCCTCTTTTGGTCTCTACAGGAATTGCATAAATGTGGTATACTTACATACATGCGGGCAGAACCCTCTTACACATAAGCTAAAAGTGATAACTAAATATTTTTTAAAGAATGAGAAAAGTTAAAAGAAAAGAGCTCTTCTTGGTTTCTTTTTACAATACAAAAGTCTCTGCTAACTTCATAAATATTTTCCCTGTAATTCTCAAAATATCTGGAACTATAATCTTGGTCATCTCTCTTTTCACCCTGAGACATCTGAACCCAAGAGGTTTTTTGCTGACTTTCTTCTTTCTCAGAATCTGCTCAGTCTACTTCCTCTGCTAGGTAGCCTCTTTTCTCTTTCTCAATAAAATCACTATTTCTTTGCTTGGCCACAAAAGCCCCCTTTAGACCAAAGGCTATGATCTATTTTCTACTCCTTCTTTGATCTGAGCACAATTTCTTCCTTAGAATTCACCATTCCATAGGCTTTCTTCTACCAAATTGTCTTATACTCTTGCTGGCTTTTGATATTCTCCTTCCAGGTCTTGGGGCTTCCAGGCTGGGATCTGTCTCTCAAAGGGACACCTCCACTAAAAATCAGTATTCCGTCTTGTACATATAAAGCTCTGCCATCTTTCCTTCAAGATTCCAGTCATCTGTTCATTTTTTATTACTAGGAAATCTATTAGATCTCTAAAATGATTCAATAAATGTATTCTAGACCATGGGGGAAATGATTAAAGTCGCTGTAAAAGAGTGTATCAAATTACCACCTCCCTGATATATGTGTATCTGTCTAAACACATTGCTCTCACTTCTTGCCTAAGCATCAAGGTCTTGTGTTCCTAGGACTTACAGCCTCATAGTCAGTCAAAATATACTAAATGAATGAATACTTCTTTTTCCTAACTTGCCTAATCTTCTGAAATTCTCTCTTCTCTCTGTAGGTATGTCCCTAATAATGTCATTCAAGTTCAGTATATCACAGTCGGTTGATCATTTCTTGTCATGCTACTGAGTATAAATGAGGACTTAGCATATCCTCCTGATTATTTCTGAGTCACAGTGCTTTCCTCCAGTACCACCCCTGTGTTTTCAGTGCTTTGGTCTAAAGCAGTACCTAGCATTAAGCCAGGATGATAACATTAGCTTCTACTGCTCAACTTTGTGCCCAAACCATGCTTATCCCTTACCACTCAAGCATATTATTTTCATTGCTAGAGTTATCTACATAAATGCTAGTTAGAATTGTGTTCTTCAAACCATCACAATTTAAGGAATCGCTAATGTTCAGAACTCTTCACAAGTTATCCCTAGTCCATTTTCCCAACCTTATCTCCAACAGTTTCTTCCTTTATATATACATGAAACCCTACTTATTTTCCTTTCAGCAGTGGAAAGGAACTGTTTATGCACACAATTCAAGTATTCTACCATGGACCTACATTGCAGGCTTCTTTCTGAAACTCTTATAGGAAGTGTTCCATTGCCCATGACAAAATTTGAGTCTCAGATCCTTTTCACATACTAAGTCCCATATTTGGAATATGACTTTCTCCTTCCTGTTTTATTCACAATGTTTCAACCTGCCTTTAGCAACTAGCATATCAATCTCCTATGTACATCTCTGTGCTATGCACATGCTGTGATGTGCTATGTCCATCTTTTTCATGGCTTCAGTTACACAGTCCACAGTTTTATTTTTGACTTTAACTGATATCATGCATTCATTATGATCTTGATTTTTTTGGCACTGCATTCACAGATTCAGGAACAGTTCTTATATGTCAAGCACAACATAAGAAACATAAAATACACAACCCTGGATAAGCTAGAAGAAAGCTACAGTATCACCAAACCTACCAGAAAATAAACCACCAGCGCTTTTAGGAATGTCTTCATTTGTTTTGTGCTGCTTGTTTCTACTGCTCTTCAACAATATGAATATGAGTCTATCTACCACTGGTTCTTAAGACTCTCGAATGTTGGCTTGAGTTTTATTACCTTTGTGTTCTTTAACTGACACACAGAATACATTCAGAAAGTTGTATAATATTGATATTAGAAGATAATTACACACAAAATTTAAATTATGTATTTGTGTGTGTGTGTGTGTGTGTGTGTGTGTGCACGCATATCCTCTGAGTGACTGTGTAGAAGTTAGAAGTTGACATCAGGTGTCTTCCTATATTGATGTTCACCTTGTAATAAAATGTTTAATTTGTATTCCTGTTTATTTATTCAATTTATTTATTTTGCTTGTGTATGTGATGACAACAATAGATAAACCAAAAAATAAAGAGATATTTATGTTCAATCCTGTGCAAAACACTAGAAATAGCTGTAAAATGGAAGAAATGAATACCTAGCAAAGGCATACCCTAGCCTTCTGTTAACAAGCCTTCCTGTGGTATTTGTTTTCCTGGACTCTGCACTAGGAATGCTACCTAAACTTCTCCATGTTTTACATCTCTTGCAAGAGAATGACCCTGTTCCAGGCAAGGGTAGCCACTGACTTTCAGGTGTGAAGGTCCCACAATGCTCAAACACCATAAGCAAGTCTTCCCACTGTCAGTTATCTCCTTCACTATGGTGACCATCTCTTGGAACTGATGGTTTACATTATTTTCTTTCTTATTGGTAGAAAGAGAGGATAGTACTGCTTAGCCTTCATTTAAAGCCTGAAGTCTTTTTGCACAAGAAAAAAATGAAATCTGAGAGTGCAGGAGGGTAAAGTAGATTGTTAGAAGAAATTTTGGATCAAAAACAGCTGGCTCAGCTATTCCCTGCCCTCCCACTAACTAGGCACTGTCCTCTGTGTATGTACTTCCCTCTGGTCACCCTGGTCTTTGTGTCTGTCTTTGGCCATGGTGGTGAGCTGGGTTGTTTGCAGGTTAACTCAGGTTTTCATACTCCTAAGAACTCACCATTCGCAGTCTCTGCTAGAGAGCAGAATATCATAAAGCTCTAGTGGGATGGGAAAGCATGTGTAGGAAAACAGATGTCTGACTTCATCAGGCTTATTCATGTGGGTGTCTGGGTGCGTGTAATTGCACCTGACAAAGAGGCTTAAAAACTGCCTATTATCTGATGCACACACCTCAGAACAGTGATGATTGGCAAAGAATATTTGCTTTCCCAGAACGATAGCAGCAGCAACAATAACAGAAAATCAACCCGCCACAGTAACAGATTATTCTTAAGCTCATCCCCAAATAGTGCATCTCCAACAGAGTGCATCTTCATTTGTATAAAACAGATGTGAATTTTGGCCATGGCTTCTTTCTAGAAGCAATTATAAACCCAGGATGTCAATGAGCAAAGTGGGCCGACCTTTATCTTATTTTGACCGTTTCACTGCAGGCAAAAGAAAAGCCTAATGTTTAATCAAGGAAGCTCAGGTCAAACTCACATAGTCAGAGAAAGGACAGAAGTACCACCCTAAGATCTGGAATCCATATTCAAAGCCTTTGTGTGCATGTGTATGTGTATGGCATGTGCACATGTGTGTGGTGTGCATACCTGTGCATACACACATAGGGGCCAAAGATCGACTTTGGGTGTTTACCTAGTCTGCTATTCACATGATAGTACAATGACAAGTGACACCATTGAGAGGAAACTCTTGGTCAAGAGAATAAAATTTCAAGCCTGGAGACTTAACATTCTAGTTGGATCAGGTCAATCACCTGGCCAAGGGACCACCCATAGGGAGGTAGGTTCACCTTAAGTCATACTAAAGAGATAGACAGATTAGGACTTTAACGAAATGGTGAACTCTTTCTTCCCAGAATCCACACACTGAATATGATAGCTTACAAGGTCATAGCCGTACAGTATTGTCAGGTCAATGGATTTTCTGAACAATTCAAAAAAGTGTAACCTCTTTGTTTCCTCTTTCTATCTCTTTTCTAAGAATGGTTTCCCTTATACTTTGGGCTTCTTCAAACATTTTGACCAAGAACATTTCTTGCTCGTTCTCTAAAAGAGAGTGTTCTCAAGCTTTATCTACATACTACACAGTAGTTAAAAGCACCAGACTGTTGTAACTGACCTTCTATGTGTTCAATAACCATACCTGAAGGGCTATACTAATGTATCCGAGGAACTTAAAGGGAAGATACTTTTCTCCCTGACCTTCATGCTCAGCTAGGTCTCAGGGGACTATGAGGCATCTCCTGAAAATTCCTATAACTGTGGTGACCCACCTGTCCCTGCCATGTGACTGCTAGTTTGACATGTATCTGACCCTGCAGGCTTAAGAAAATATGGCTTCCTCCCCAAGCCATGTCTTTTCTACTCTCCTCTAGGAAGCTGCTGAGATTTACAGCTTGCCTGCCATGAGAATTTTCTCTTAAACACTAATAAAACTGTCATAAAACTTCCATTTGATTCCATTCTTAAATTCTTTTATTAAGTAGACTAAGAACTTAGGAAGGAACCTGACTTCACCTGTATAACATTTGAGACAGCAGAACTCACTGACTGACTAGACTGACTGGCCAGTAAGGCCACAGGATCCTCCTGTCTCTGCCTCCCAGTGCTGGGATTGCAAGCACATACTGCCACTGTTATAAAAATCTGAGGTCCCAGGACCCCACTAATACTGAACACACATGAAAACATGCAAAGAGAAAGCAACTCATCAGGACAGCTTTTGCTTTTGCAAAAATTGTGTGTTGCATCATTCAAATCCAGCAAGCACATCCAACCTGGGATGCTGACAGGCTTTTGTCTCTGACAAAAGAGTGCTGTGTCTTTTCTCCACTTGCTGAGGTCTGACCTCACAATCTTTTCTACTTTAGTAGTTTAAAAGAATCAGTTCAAAGAAAAGGGGAAGAGGGTTAGCCAAAGAGGGGGAAGAAATCAGCAGCCTCAGGCCATCATTTGTTGGGAATATATCAGGGCCTTTTGTAAAACCCACCATAATTATCAAGGAAGTTAGCATAGGGCCCATGAGACCTTTCCATTTTCAGAACTATCATTCGAGGTCAAAGAATGGGTCTCGTCTTATTACTCGTTTTCATTCTTTGGAAAGGGTCTTTAGACCTTAGAGAGCTCTAGAATAGTTCTATTTGGAGCTGTGTTAATGGAGATGAATGTACAGTATTGTCTGCAAAATCATGTCTAATGCCAACCTAGTGTCCCAATCCATTTTACTGATAGAGCTGAATGGGGATGTAGGGTGTGACAGCCTAGAGTAAGCCTGCCAAAACAACTCCAAAGTGCATCAGTGGCTATATATGTACAACTGCCAGATGAAAGCAGGAAGGGAAGTCCTTGACTGGTGTCTGGAAAGAGATGTGACGAATATGCCAGAGTTATTAGTACTGGGAATTCTAGGAATCCAGGAGAAGTTCTTGATGGGCTCACAGGTAGATTCATCCGTTGATATCCTCCTCATTTTTCTTTTGGCTTCCAAAGCTAGACTTGAGAGTAATGAATCCAGGATCTGCTTTCAGGCACTTTGATAACTGTTAGATTACAGGAATCACAATGCCAGGTCTCTCCAAGATGATAACTAGAGAGAAGTTTAGTCATCATTTAACTTTTAGATAAAAACAATAATGGGCCTGTCTCTCTTGGCTGCAGGTGGGTAATTCAGTGTTGAATTTGGTCAAGGTCTGAAGTTTCATATCTGGGAAGCTTTTTTTCTTATCAAGAAAAAAGATAACTAATGAGAAGTAATTGTCTAAATAGCAACTCATATATACTTAAGCCTAATGTTTGAGAAGTGTGATCTTGGACTCTTAAAGAACCATACCAATCACTTTAATCTTTGGTTACATTTTCTTTTTGGGTATTTGAGACTATGTGGTTGATGAAATTAACCAATTTCTTTGAACTGTCAAGGTCAATTGAGGATTTTGTTCTCAGGGGTCCCTTGGGCTTGGGAGGAGCCTTTGGCTCCTTTAACATTCCTTTTACCAGATTTTGTAGCTACATGAGGATAAATCAAAAGCCTTACTTAGCTTTCCCTTGGAAGCATTGAGAAATTATTTTCCTCTGTGTTGACCCTCATCTTTGAAATGGATTCTGGTTTGAGTCCACCTGGTAGAACCTCCTTGAATAAGGACAGATGAGTCAGCAGAGTTACAGGACATTTCAGAAGATACCTCATAGTCCCTGGAGATTTAGTTGACCTTGGAGGGCAAGGGGAAAATATTGTCCTTTTAAATCCCTCTGAACATGGTAGTATATGCCTCTGAGTATAGTTATTAAATATGTATTGGTCAGTTACACCAGTTGGGACTTTAACTATTGCATAATATGTAGATAAAGCATGAGCAAAAATCCAGTGTTCTTAAACAAACTTTGATTAGACATATAATTTGTTTTTGCTGGCCCTTATAATTGTTAACAAGAATAGATCAATGGCTCTATTAATTCAGTGGAAGTTATAATTGAACTTTGACTTTACAATTATTAAGATAATTTATATCATCTCCAAGTCTAACCTTTTACTCAAAGAATACCCAGATCCTGAGAAGTTTCATAAACATGCTCGTTTTCTTTTTCATTCTGGAAACATCCAGTCATCTTAATCTTCATACCCAAATCCTTCTTTACTAAAACCACTTCCACTTTCATTTTCTCCTAACATTTTACTTATTGATTTTCTTTCCTTCCTTCCTTCCTTCCTTCCTTCCTTCTCTCTCTCTCTTTCTTTCTTTTTTTCTTTCTTTCTTTCTCTTTCATTCCATTTTTGAGACAGGATCTCCCTGTTACACCACTGATCTGGAACCTACTCTGTAGACCACTCTGCAGACTTGGATCCTCTGTGATCCAAGTGCTGCCTCTGCCTCTAGAGTTCTGGGATTAAAGGCATGCAGGACCTCTCCTTGACTGTTTTCCTTTATTAATACCAGGAGACATAATAACATTAACTAATAAATGTACTGTCTGTTGTGAGAATAAATGTACTGTCTATTGTGAGAATGTTTACCGAATCTTATAAGGTTCTAGTGACAAACCAATATTTGATTCCACTAAAATTGATGCAAACCATATAGGAAATGAAAAATAGTCAAAAATCCATTTTACTTTATACAGTTCAGAGCATAGTCTACCAAAACTGTGATTTAGGTTTTGAATGAGTAAAAGTAGATGATAGAGAGAGGTAGAAAAATTCATAGCAAAATATCATCAGATCTGTGTTTACAGCATCTATCAGAAATCAACTGAGGAAGCTAAAATTGTGATCCTCAGTGTTACTGACTAGCGGTTTTTTAGGTAGAAGGTCCTCTATTATCTCCATGATTGGTAATTATTCCTTTATTTCTATCCTGCTGGTTCACTCATTAAGTAGTTAAATGAATCTTGATATTCACTATACATTTGTATTAGCCTGTATTAGTTACTTTCCTCATTGATGTGTCAAAATAGAGCATTCTATTAGCTGCTTTTACTATAGACATCTTTATATCATGATATTAATGATAGTAACCTTTGTTGTAAATAATTTAAATACTAGCTGTTCTTAAGGACACCATACCTTTACTCTTGACATAAGCCCAATTTGTTTCTGTAAAGTTGACCCAAGTGATTTACATTGGGCAGGAACATTGCTGTTGAGTACAGTGATAGCTAGCTGGACCTAAAGCCCCTATTTTTGTAACTTGTCAGTCCATATTCCGTTTTTTTTAAAACTATAAAGGAGGCAAACTTGATAGCACCTCAGGTGAATTCCCCTTTTAAAAGGGCTATCAACCTCACTGTCTTGATTTGAAAAGATATAAAATACTTTGGATTGAGTACCCATAACTCACAGATTAAGGAACACAGAAAACAATACAACCCACCCCCAAATTTTGGAAAGACAGGATATCAGAATATTTGTTCTGTTTTGTCTGTCTCTTACACAGAAACAAAAGCATATGCAAGCACTGGGCACCTACAGTACAATGGAGAACCAGTATTGGGAGTGAGGTGGGGATGAGGGCAGAACCAACATTGGATCTCAGGCAGAGAAAAGCCAGGTATTTTAATACCAGGCAGTGAGTGAACATTAAAACCCTGTGGAGCCAACATCTCCAGTCTCCTAGCCATCAAGACTTGGGTTACTACAGTCGTCACTATCACAGCAGTGACCACAATAAAGCCAGCAGCATCAGTCTGTCCTTTGGGGTCACAGGAAGGATCTGTGCTTTTGCAAGGTTTGGCCCTGAGGTACTGAAAGTTCACATATGCTTTCCAGGTCTAGCCATACCAAACTGCCTTTGGTAGCTGACTTGCACTGGATGCACATGTCTGGAAAAATCTAAGCTCCCATTAAAAATCAATAAATACACCATGCAAAACAAAGTCAAAATCGAAAGTCAAATACCTATGAAACATCAGATTGGGGCTCCACACTCATGTCACGCACACTTGTGCATCTCATTCACTTTCACACCACCTTCAGAATATCCCAACCCCCAGGAAAATATTATTCATCCCATGACTTTTCTCACATTGTTCTGTGCAGTGTTGCCTGATCTCCACCATGATTGTTTGGGTCCTTTCTGTGAATTGCTGAGAAACTTTTCCATCTAGGGA
>NW_008327338.1:0-11436 GCF_000622305.1 Nannospalax galili
TCCCAAATTTATGTGATTTGTGAAAGTGTTAAAAAGTCCCGTGCAGGTGAGCCTGAGCTACATAATAAGTTCCAGGTTAGCTGGTGCTGCATAGAAAACTGTCTCAAAAAATGAATGAATGAATGAATGAATGAATGAAAAGAAAAGAAACAAGAGTGAGCATAACTAAGGAAGGTTGTCAAAACAGGAGACTACTGCCTAAATACAGCACTCACAAGTAAAGGTAAAGAAAGCAATGTCTGGGTCAGAGTCTTCCTAGGCTCTGCTCCCATAAAAATTAGAAGAGAACAGATGTGTAGCTCACTCATGGTGAAAGACTCCAAAATCCACCATGGTAACGACTCTCCAAGCATACAGTTCCCAGGAAAGCTGTCCAGAAGAGTGAGAAGAGTCCTTCAGGGAATTTTTTGAGTTAGTTCAATACAAGGTATTTGTACTTTCCGTGTAGAGGTTTGTGCTGTCTCCCCTGATGTGGGAAGCCCACACGGAGAGTCCCAAAGTCTATCCTTTCTAACAAAGACTCTATTTGTTCCTTGGTTAAAAAGAAGTGACTCTCTAAAGAAGAATTAGCTTTACATTGGACCTTGTGGTGAATGTTGTGTTGAACAGTGTCAACGGAGTGGTATCTCTTGATGAGAGAGGAAGCATTTTCACAAAGGGAAGATAGAATGTGGCACTTTCCTACTGAAATCTCAGAGAAAGGTCAGTGAATTAAAGGTAATTTACATAGTGTTTCATTGAGCATCTACTGAGGCAAAGCAGTATTTGAGAGAGACCATCAGTGTTACCATCACTAAGCATTTGTTAGCTTAAAGATGCCCGGGTTCAACTCTGTTATAGTTTAACAAAAGCACCTGCATGCAGATTGAGGTTTATATTCTTATAGTGAGGACATTCAAGCAAATTCATGGTGGCATTACTGTTTGACAGATTTATACTAGATAGGGAGGTTGCTTACATTGGTCTGGAGGAACTAAGATTTGGAGGTTAATTAAACTTGAAGAATTGATGATAATTGAATCAACAAAGGATACCCCAGATCTAATGGAAGATGAATAGACAGAGACTTTTCTTCTTTCATTTACGTTTATTTTCTTTACCTTTCTTTTTTCTTTTCTTTTCTTTTTTTTATCTTTTTGAGACAGGATTGCCCTATAGAACCAGTTGGCCTGGAACTTACCATGTAGACCAGGCTGGTCTTGATCTCTCAGAGATCCACGATCCACCTGCCTCTGCCTCCCAAGGGCTGAGATTAAAGGCATGTACCACCAGGCCCTGCATTAGACAGCTGCTCTTAAAGAGGGCTCAAAGACCCGGTGCTTAATCCTACAATTTCCCTAAACATGTGTGCATTGAACAAAAAAATTCACTATTATAATGAAAAGTGAGAACTTCAACTTCCTTTCTTTTTCCACATTATTTGGTAAAAGGAACACAAAATAGCACACAAGTGAAGTGTGTACTATTGATCCTCCAAATTGGAGTTTCCCTAAGTAATTCTTATGACTTACACTCTGTTATTTATGGCCCATGTAGATGCTCCTGTGTCCGTTGATACTAATATTTTAATTTCATGGATTGATGCCTATGTTCTAGAAGTCTGAATTCATAACACGCCCCTTCAAGCCAAGTAAGTGTCTATACTACATCTATCTCTGTCTCTTCTAATTAGCTCTTCTTTCCCTGGAGTATATGGCATTAGGGAAATAATTATTTTAATATCATCATTATTTCTTCAATGTCATCCTGTTTTCTATACATCTATGCTTATGAAAGAAAATGTCTGAGGACACTTCCATTAGAATCATTGTATATTGATGTCCCCCCACCCCCAAACACCCTTCCGTTGCAGTTATAAGTGTATTTTTCCAGTTAGGAGCAAGCGCACAGAGAGCCAGCCAATGTCCCAGATTTTAAAATATGGAAATCATTGTGGTAGATCACAAGGAGAAATGGGTCAAGAGCTAGTTTTGTTCATCTTCAGCTAGCGCCATCACCCATATTAACAGGTATGAAATCCTGTTACATTCAATGATCATCATGACCACTAATCTAAAGAATCATTCTAAAAGTAAAGCTTAAAAAGACTAAAGTTGGAAAGTTTTACCATTTTCTTCCAGGAGCTTTGGTTACTCTCCTGAGACTCTGGGACATTAAAACTAATGCCATATTTGGTTTCTTGTGGAAATTTCTGCTCCCTACTCTGCGGGAGTATTTCCCTGGAACATGTCATACAGGTAATTCATTGCAAAAGTGTGTGGAGGGAGAATGTTGGTCACTGGAAATATTCCTGTGAAGGACAAGTCCCAGGCTCTTCTTTCCCTCTCAGAAGATGGGCATTGTGAATTATAGGACTCCCATCTCCTGAAACCTATTGACAGAGGCAGAAACTGCAGCCAAAATGTTTCTGAGCTTTTGAAACCAGGATCATATTTCTGCATATCTTTTCTCCTCCAGCTACTTGCCACAGCTCAATGATGAACCCAGTTCTCCAGGATGTAAAAGGGAACACGGGGCATTTGAAGGGAGGGAACCAGAACTTGAACTCATTGAAACTGTGAGAAGACAACAATGGGCAAAATCCTGGGACGAGGGAGCCAAGGACGTCAGACTTCTGAAGAATGCTTCATCTTCCAGCTGTGCACCTTGCAGAATCCAGCTCTTCTTCATAAAAGACCACAGTGGCTGTCTTCTTCATATGAAAACTCTATTTGAATCTTCACAGACAGGAAGAAAAAGGTAACGCTCCTATGGTTGATCCCTAGCAATGTAGCAGGCAATTTGTAGACACTAGAGGCCCGAGAAATACGAAACAGAGAAAGGACCTCCGGTTTCACACTCTTCATATAGAGTTCTCCCTCAAGGCTCTCTGTCCTAAAAACTCATGCACCTGACTACTAGAGTCTTTTTATTTCTGGACCTGCTTCCTTACTGAGTGATTGAATGAGATCAGAAATATATCTAATATTAAATGTTTTAGTATTTTAAATGAAGGAATTCTTAGCATCAGAGTCGAAAAAGAAACAAGCATCATTGAAGCTAAAGGAAAAGAATTTTAAAAAATAAAAAACAAAAAAATTGTGAGGGAGAAAAACAACTTCTGAAGATTCATTGCTGGCCGATACTGATCCAAGAACATGTTTTTTGACATTCCCAAATTAAGAGACAACACAGTGTTTATTGGAATAGGGTCCAGGGAGGCCCACCAAATGAATATCTGTGAAATCTTTGGTGAAGAATTTTGCTTTCTCTATGACCAAATGAAGAGCAAGTGAAAATTTCATTTTGCTTCATGTTAAAGGAAGGCATAATAGTCACAGCTACGAAAGATTTCCATTGAGAAATACAGAAAATCATATCCATCTTGTGCTGTTAGCATGTACACCGAAAAGGCAGTTATTGTGGCCAAACCAAGATAGGAAAAGTGGTAGAAAAACTAGTTTCCCTTGAAAGACAAGCAAACTGAGGGTTTTCAGAAGTCCTGAAGTAGAAATAAATGTATATACTGATGTGACCAAATGGACAGAGAACTAATTTGAAGAATGTGGGATCTTTACAGACAAATACAGTTCTGTTTTAGAAATTCTGGGTAAGATTGGGTTCATGCATGGTAAAAATAAATATAATGTACACTTTCTTGCATAAAACATGGAAATAAATCCTACATTTTTTGACTGGAAGTTTTGGTGAAGAATAGCTATTACTAGTTCATGTTGGTACATTTGAACTAGCTGAAAAACTTGAAAAATGCTTGTCTTGTGACTCCAAATATATTTTGTTTCAATAATTGGAAGGAAGGCAACATTCTGAGATGGCAATAGTTGTTATTCTGAAAACTTAAACCAAGGACTTCTATCATGGGTATTCATGCTGAATTTTCAAAGCAAAATAAGAGATTGCAACATGCTGTGAAGCATTTTGCCAACTTAGTTTGTTTTAAAATACATGGATATATGTATAACTCTAAGCCAACACACCAAAGCCACACTTGCATATTTATTTATAATAATTGCACTATTCACAAGAGTTATGAAAGGAAGCCAGCAAACATGACCACTGACAAATTATAGGTGAAGAAAATCTGGCAGAACTACAAAATGGAGCTTTGTTCAGTTGTAAAGGAAAAATGAAATCAGGATATTTGTAGAAAAATGGATGGAACTGGATGTTATGTAAAGTGAGATAAGCTGGCTACATAAAGGAAAACACCATGTGTTCTTTAATAGGCACAAGCTAAATTTAAAATTATGGGAGAATATGGGGGAAGGGGTGTGAAATGGGGGCTATTGTGATCATTGTTCATTGTGTTTATAGATAAAATTCTCAAGAATAAAGAAAGTTATTAAACTATGAAAACAACTTGAACAAGCTCTGTCACAGACTTTTGAGACCTATTAAAACATAGTTTGATGAGAAAAAATAAGATATTAGATTCTACTGTGGCATTTCAGTGCTTTGTGACTTGACAGTTTGTTGATCCAGTAATAAGGGGATACAAGAGATGAAAAGTATTAAGCAGAGAGAGAAAACATAGATACAGAACCAATCACCTCTCAATGCAAAGTACTAACTGGTGTCATTTCAGAATTACTTGTTCAAAGTTTGAAAATGGGAAACTAAAGAGTAATTTGTATCTGTACTGTGACTATTTAATAAAGATATTTGTGAGAATAATTATGACACTTTTCAGGTCAGAAGACCATAGTCTGATTGACACATATAGTTATTGTATATTGTAGGCATTGTAGGCATTTACTGAAATTACCCTAATATATTCACCTCAAATAGGAAAGCAATGCAAAGGAATCCATGGTCTCGGACCAAGAAAGGGAGACCATGTCTCTCACCAGCCAGCAACTGTGAATTCTAAGCAATGTCATCCAGAACTCTTCATTCCTAGAATCAGGCTGTTGCTGGAACAGAAACTCATGAAGGCAACAAAAGATAACAGGGAGCAATGTCCAACACACAAATCATTGGAATACTACTCTGTTCTTGCCAAAGCATGGCCTGTGACTTTCCATATACACTGAAATTTAAAATGCTTAGATCTATTGAGAAAAACAGCTGCCTTGGGATGACATGGTCTAAGTACTGCCTGTTTGGTGCCCCTCTGATCATTTTCCTTTCCCCCTGAAAGCCTGAGAAAAAGTTCAGAAAAGAAATGGCTTTTAAAACCTTGGCAAGTGGTTTGCACCCTTGAATGCCCTGAGACAAGATAGCAAGATACATAAAAAATTCACTTGCCAAATTCAGAGCACCTGTAAAAAATTTCCAGATGGCTAACAAATAAGTTATTAGAATTTTGGGGTCCTTAGTGGTTGCCAGGATGGTATAGGGATAAAGAACATCTCCTAGAGGGTTCTCAGTCTCAACTGTAAAAGAATTTACCCAAACAGAAGCTTTAGGACAAGACCATGACACAATGCAGCTTCAGAGCCTGCGTTGGAGATCAGACACCTGACAGATTCGCAGCCACATGATAGGGAGAAGAAAGCTTTAAAGAAAGGTAAATAAGTACAAGATGCTGTGTAATCTAAAGCATTAACGAAAGCATGTTTAGAAAAGGGATATAAGGAAGAAGAGAAATTATGCTTCTCTGGAGAATTTCATACAGAGGCAGATAAACAGAGACCTAATGTATGGAGTTGGATTCAGAAGCAGAACAAGGGTTATGGAGGGGAGGGGAGGGGGATATGAACCATTTAGCTTGTGCAGGGAATTCATACATTGTTAGAGAGGGGAGGAGGACAGCCTTGAGTAAAAGATGGAATGAAGGGAGACCTAAAATTGGATCAGGTAGTTATCAGAGATCATCCCAAGTAAAATGAGGAAGAAAGACAGTAGTAGATGACAGAGAGAATGATGGAAGACAGAAAACCTTCCAAGCCCTTGGCAAAGGAGGGGAAGGAAGGGGTTGCACTGGGCACATTAGGAAGCTCCTGGAGCTTCTGAGCCATCTAATTCTTAAGAGTTCCTTCCAGGTCCAGGACTAGGAAGAAGAGGGTGTGGTCTTCCGAGGGAACTGGAAGCCATGAGAGGTGTTCCTGTCATGATTGCCATTCTGAGTGAGAAAAAGACCCAAGTCACTTGTCAAGGCATCCCGAGGACAAGATAGGGGTTCCCCCAGTAAGGTGTGGGAACATGTTCAGCATACAGGTAAGGCTTCTGAGTCAAACACCTCTGGAGAGAAAGGAAGATCTTTAGGCAGGAAGGTAGAGGATGGAGGGAGATGAGAGATGGAGAGGAGAGGGACGGGGAACAGAGAGAGAGAAAGAAGGCAGAGATGTAGATCCACAGCTCTGAGGGAGACCACTTACCCAAACTCTAAGAGGGTGAGTGGGTACTGAGGAAAGCAGATGGACTTGTAATCTTGGGTCTGATGTGGTGAGTGGTGGGAGCTGGCATAGGCAAAACAGTCCATATCACAGGTAGAAGCACCCGCTCAGCAGTTTGGTTCAGTGAAAGGAGGAACCAAGTCACAAGTAACATAGGCATTCCTCCCTGGGTTTTGAGTGCCATACATATGGAAGCAGACATGGCAAAGACCATGGGGGTAGCAGATTATTTGAGAGCAAGCATACCACCGGGCTGCCTCTCAGGGAGTAGAGAAACAGCAGTGACCGGGGAAGTCAGGCATCTTTTATAGGCAGTTAGGTGATTGGGTAAATTTTCATGACATGGGCTGGGCAGTTTAGCTCAGGACTGGGTGGTCTCCCAAGAAGCAGACGACTTGCCTGGGGTTACAGTTTGAACCCACCATCTTAGATTATGTGAGCTGTACCACCATTTTATAGTCTGCCAGGAACCTAACAAATGTGAAAGAGATTGGAGCCAAAGGGTAGAGATCCTCTAGAGTGCTGTAAGTAAAGCTTATTGGGAGGTATGCTGATGAAAGTTTAGGGGACCAGGAAAACAGAGAAATGCAGACACTTAAGGCCCTGTGTCATCCAGTTGCAGCGGTGAAAAGGGATGTTGTCAGGAACTAGGAATGAGATCATGCTATGCTGTAGCAAGGAATCTGAATGCTGTATGTGCATGGCCTGAGAACTTGAGCGAGGATGAATTGGAAAGTGTTGCACTAAAACTTTTTTGCCCAGGGAAATTTGAAGAAAGGATAACCTGTAGACTGTTCGTGGTTACTGATCACTGCTTTTGATCCATCTCTATAGAAAAAGGAACAAGTGGAGGAGAAAGATCTAAAGTAAGTGCTGTTTTGGAAATCTCTATCATAAGGTACTTAAGCAAAATTATTACTAAGTTCTCCTTTAGAAAAAATGGTAATATACTTTTCCAGAAAACAGAGCCTCGGGTATTTGGTTACAAATCTTCACTGTTAAACATGTCTGCTTCTCTGAGTTCCAGCTCACAAGTATATCTTTTCCTTTTACTTCTGCTGTGGATACTGGCCCAACTCCTAAGCACGGCTGCCCTGACATTGCTTGTTCAAGCTGTCTCTGAAGACTTCAGCTCCTGTCTTTGGACTGAGAACCCATAGGGATACCATCCACATTTCCTGATCCCTGTTGGCTGATCTCTGCAGCAGTTCCTTTGCCTGTTCCCTAGAGCAGTTTCTGGAGCAGTAGTTACCAGCACAGCCACAGTGGCCAATATGGCATACATGCCTGGTCATCCTCATCTTCTCCCAGTGGTTACATCAAACTTCAAGTCTTCCTCAGCTCTGGGGTTCCCAGTCCTCCATTCTTTTCCTCCTTTTATTGGTGGCTTCCCTGATGGCATTGGCTTCATGAGTTGCAGCACCAACTTTCTGCAGGGTTCATTGGTCTCAATGCTGAGTGACTGCACATGCAAGCTAGGTTTGTACCTCACCAACTTCTCTCTCTACTTTTGTTTTTTGGCCTTGCCTGGAAGTAAAATACTTTAATTTTTGTTCTACTTTTCTGATAGATAATTTTCCAGTTTCCTTCCTTGTTTGCTGTTTAATTATGCAACTGAATTACAAACACCTACAATGGGGACATTGTATCTCATGGTTCCACCCTCTTGTCCATCCCCCTCCAACTATCTGACCACTGAGGTAGTACCATCTGAGGCTAGGAGGGAGGGTGGGGTGTCTGGGTCAAGGGTAGAACTCCATTCACATTTCCCTGGCTCCTGAGCTCCAGCCCTGGACTGAGAGTGAACAGTGAGGACAAGCTCTCTAGGGAGGGAGGAAGCCACCCACCCCTGTGACAGTAGGTTGAGAACTTTCCACACAGCAGAATCAGGGTGTGAGTAGATAATTTGGCTTAGTGATTTCTGATCCCACTACCAAACTCTACTTTTGATTAGAATAGAATAGCATCTCAAATTTCTACAAAGAATCCCAAAAGAAAGCCAGCCATTTAACTATTTTAAGCTGTGTACATAGAGGTGGTATGTTTTCTGTGAGTTGTTTTCTTTGAAAAACGTTTTTGATTAAAAAAAAATTACTTGTTTTTCACATTTCTAGAAATAACTACATAGTTCCAGGACTCCCCGCTTCGCCCCTCAATGGAGCAGATCAACAGTGGTCCTATCCCCCAATCTGATTGCTGACTCTGATGCTTCAAGGTGCCTGGGAGACTATAGGCCTGTGGAACAGATCTGCTCCTACCCAGGACCTCTGGCCTCAGTAAGTTTTTCAGACTCGCTTACTGAAAATCCTTTTTAAAAACCTGTTATCCACTTCCATGTGTGCCCCTGGTGATGTAGAAGACAACCAGAGCTTGGAGACATCCAGTCTAGTCTATGCATGCAGGGCTTTGAGGTCCTCAAACCCTCCTGTCCTTAAACATGGGGTTTGGGGCTCACCTGGTTTCTTACTTTATGTTGAGTCTTTCCTCTGAAAGCTGTACTCTTTGCACCAGAAACACAATTTTCAGTCTTTATGGAAAACATTCCAAAAATAACTCCAATGTAAAAGTTTTGTTATAAGGCCATCTATACAAGTTCACCTTGGAACCCTGAAACATTTAAATAATATGGTTAAAAGTCATCATTGCCGGGTATGGTGGCACACGCATTTAATCCCAGCACTTGGGAGGCACAGGCAGGTGGACCTTTGTGAGTTCAAGGCTAGCCTGGTCTACATAGTGAGTTCCAGGACAGCTGGGGCTACAAGGAGACCCTGTCTCAAAAAAAGACAAAAAGAAAAAAAAGTCATCATCATATAGAGCCTTTTGAGACAAGGTCTCTCTGTAGCCCCAGCTGTCATGAAACTCCTTATGTAGCCCAGGCTGGCCTCAATCTCCCTGCTTTGTGCCTCTGCCTCCTGAGCTGGGATTAAAGGCATGCACCATTATACCCAGTTGTAATATACTTAACAAATTACTTCAAATATTTTTTAAGATGATTAAGTGTGGGTAAACAAAATCATTTCCTTTTGAGGGCACTGTGTTCTTGAAGGGAGGAGGTGGGGGAGGACTACCCGGTGCTCAGTGCTTTAGCCAGGGGTAGGCCTCATTGGAGGCTTTGCTGTGGTCCCCGCAGTCATACAGGAGCAT
This sequence comes from Nannospalax galili, assembly GCF_000622305.1. Classification (NCBI taxonomy): domain Eukaryota; kingdom Metazoa; phylum Chordata; class Mammalia; order Rodentia; family Spalacidae; genus Nannospalax; species Nannospalax galili. The sequence goes on from NW_008327338.1 coordinate 9,486, forward strand.
TTCCCCAGCCCTGATGTCCCTAGACGTGATGAGGATGAGGTGGTTGATGGCATGCACTTTGGTTTGCTGTGGTTGATCAGTCTCCCCAGGCGCATGGTCTCCCGTGTGGCGTCCACACAGTAGGCTTTGCCCAAATACGGGAAATAGAACATGTAGCATCCGGTAGAGGGCTGCTGCGTGTACATAGCTTCCCCCTTCTGGGCCTCCGCCATGCTCACCAGGTCCCCGTGGTACTCCACCAGGAAGTCGCCCGTGGGAACTGCTTGGTGGTGACCACACCCCTGCCTTTGCCCTCGATGAGGGCAATCTTCATACCTTCCTCCTTCCCGCTCTTGATGCGCTCATTTGTCTTGTTCCTTGCCTCCGACTCCAGCTCAGCTTTGCTCTTCCCGCAGCTCCTTCGCAGCGCAGCGGGAAGAAGTCTGTGACCTTGCGGTTCTGCTGCTCTGGTCCTCGAGCCTTCTCCCCAGAAGTCTGCTTGTCCTTGGGGGCCTTTTTCGGGGCTTGCTTGGCACCAGATTCGCAGGACTGAGGTGGGCTTCTTGGAGGCTCTGTTGATTGGGGTTCCTGATTTGGAAAAGCTGCTGCCTGGGGACCTCTGCTGGCTTCCTTGCCCTTCTCTCCCTGGGATTTGATGGAGTTTTGGATGGCCTTGGCAACCTTTCCTCTTCCTGCTTCCTGCAGATTCCAGCTAAAGGTTTCCCCTGACACTCAACTTCCTGGAGGACAACTGAGTTCTTTCCCTGGAGTGGGGAAGGCATTCCAGAGCGTTTATCTGGGTCCACGTTGATACAGATCTTTGACTGCCACTCAAGCACGTTCTCCTTCGTATGGGACTCCTCTGGCCCCTCTGCTGCTCCATCTCCTGGCCCTGGGCCATGCCTGCCACTGAAACCACCTCCTCTACAGAGGTCTTGGACGTCTTCCCGCCTGCAGTCAGGCCTGGCCCAAGATGGTCTGGTTCACTCTGCTGAGCACCATGGAGGGCCACAGCTCTGGCCTTACAGCTGACGCTTCTGGCCTGGGCTCCAAACTCCTGGATCCACTTCTGTGGCTCCTGGCTGCTGCCACTCAGGCTCTTGCTCTTTCTGGGCTTCTGATGCCCCAGTGGCTGTTCAGTGTCGGTGCCCTTTGTACTGGCCGCCACCTCACCAGGGTTTGAAGATCCCGTGGTGATGGTCTTTCTGGAGCCAGGCCCTGCTGAGCACAGTGATGCAAAATGGGAAAGCTTCTGAGTCGAAAGACAGAAACTGCCCTGTTGCTTGAAACCGAGCTCCGGCTTCCAGTCCTGAAAGGCAAAGAAGTTGGAGACTGACTGGAACTCCTAAGGGAGCTGGCCTGGGCTGCCTTCTCATTTTATGCAGTCCAAGAGCCCTGCCCATTGCATGGCACCACCCGCTTCTAGGGCGTGTCTTCCCCCTTTAATCCAATCCAAAAACTCCCTCTCAGGCATGCTCAGGCATATTCTACCGGCTAGGTTTTTCTAGACCCTGTCTAGTTGATAGAAATAACCTTCGCCCTTGTTTAAAAATGTAGAACATGGGTCACTCATATTTGGATCCAGAATAAACTCTTATCCCCTTAAAAAAAAAGTAGAACATGACTTCATTATTGCTGTTTGAGTACAAATCTTACAAAGTGTCATGAAGGAGAGCATTGGAATCAGACTGTTCACACTGATGGAATCATAAATCAAAGCCCCCCAGATTAAAGTAAAACTAAGTTTCCCAAGCTATATTCTGGGAAACTGTACAAGGAAGCAAAAGAAAAATAATTCTAACTATAGAAAAGAAAAGATGACCTGACCTTTTCATGCTCCTTTGATCAAGCTGGAAAAATACCTGAAAAATCCCCCCTCCCATTTCTGCTGTAACCATGTAACCAAGCTCCTATTGTGACCTAAATACCAGCCCCTTACTTCTTGTGGTTTGTGGTTTCTGTCTATATAACC
>NW_008327338.1:11456-11932 GCF_000622305.1 Nannospalax galili
AATCCTCTTGCAATTGCATCTACTGGTTTGAGGACTGAGTTATTGGGGTGCGATCTCCCAAGAACGTAGGGTACCCTAGTCTGGGGGGGGGTCCTACATTTGGGGGCTTGTCCGGGATTCGGTCACCCCCCAGACCCATTTCCTCAAATCAGCAGGAGGTAAGACTTGTGGTTTGTCTTGGTCTTAATGTCTGTCTGTCATTTCCTGCTCTGGGAACGTTCCATCTGAACAGTTGTGCCTGTACAGGACCAGTAAGTCTGTATTCTGGGAACCAAGGGGAGTGGCAGACGTGCCCAGAGACCCCAGGTTCCAGCACTCTGGCCCTAGTGACCAGGGTGATCTGAAGTGAGGAAGACAGTGTCTCCTCACCTTGGGAGAAGGGAGATTGGCTTGGCTACTCCCCTCCCAATCTGTACTTTCAGTTTTGAGTCAGGAAGCACACCGAGGATTTTTGTTGTTTATCTCTGTCTGTATTT
>NW_008327338.1:12338-12758 GCF_000622305.1 Nannospalax galili
GGTCATTTCTGTTTGGAGTGGCATCTATCTCTCTCTCTCTTTATCTCTTTCTTTCTCTCTTTCTTCTTATTTTTCTCCATTTCTCTTCTAAAAGTCTTTTACCATGAGTCAATCACTGATTACTACTTTGAGTCTGACTCTAGAACATTGGAAGGAAATTGTAGAGTGAGACCATAATCTATCACTAGAGGTCCAGAAGAAGAAGTGGCAGAGTCTCTGTTCCTCTACATGGCCCTCCTTTGAGAAAGGATGGCCAAGAGATGGGACTTTTGATCTTACTACTATCTTACAGGTTAAAGAATATATTTTCCATCCAGGGCCAGACGGGCACCTGGACCAGGTGGCCTACATAGTCACCTAGGAAGACTTGGCTCGGAACCCCACATCTTGGGCACGACCGTTCCTACCTCCTCGGGGAAC
>NW_008327338.1:18222-21389 GCF_000622305.1 Nannospalax galili
TGGTGGCACATGCCTTTAATCCCAGCACTCAGGAGGCAGAAGTAGGCAGATTTCTGTGAGTTTCAAGGTCAACCTGATCAACATAGAGAGTTCCAGGGCAGCCAGGGCTACATTGTGAGACCCTGTCTCAAAAACAAGAAATAGTAACTGTGATGGAATCATAAATCAAAGCCCCCCAGATTAAAGTAAAACTAAGTTTCCCAAGCTATATTCTGGGAAACTGTACAAGGAAGCAAAAGAAAAATAATTCTAACTATAGAAAAGAAAAGATGACCTGACGTTTTCATGCTCCTTTGATCAAGCTGGAAAAATACCTGAAAAATCCCCCCTCCCATTTCTGCTGTAACCATGTAACCAAGCTAAACTGAATCTGCACTTCCCCTTTTGATTAAGGGGGAGTCCGCCTGGGCGATTAAATCCTCTTGCAATTGCATCTACTGGTTTGAGGACTGAGTTATTGGGGTGCGACCTCCCGAGAACGTAGGGTACCCTAGTCTGGGGGTCCTACAACACACAGCTGACAGAAGGAAGCTTAACACCTTTCTCCAGCATATGAACATGTCCTGTACCCCTAGGAGTAAGTTTTATTTCTTGTTTGGTAAACTTTGTCCTGGAATCTGTCAAGTAGCAATTCTTTGTTATCCTTGGCTGTCTCAAAGTACAGAAAACATGAACTATACAACTAGCTCTCCCCGTTCCAGTGTCTCTGTCCTCAGTATCTTCTGCCCAAAGACTTTTACCTCACCCCAAATCCAATGAATTCATTCTCATGGTGAGAAGGATTCATTTAAAGCTCATGGTTAAGCATCTTAACTTAGATTTATAATTGCCATGGAAACAAACCTGAAGGTGTTTCCAAAAAGCTTTAACTGAGCAGGAAGATGGCCCAGTTGGAATGTGGGTGGCAGCATCTCATGGACTAGACTCGTGGACTCAGTTAAAGAGAGAAATTAAACAGCATGAGCATTCATTTCTCTCTGCTTTTTTTAGGTACAAAGTCACCAGCTGCCTCCTCCTCTCCTGGACATTCAGTCCCTACCATAGCACGATGGAGCATATTCCATTGAACCGTTAGCCAAATAAACCCCTTTCCCCCTTAAATTGCTTCTTGAGAAATATTTGATTACAGTAATTGTTACAGAAGTTAGTAGGGTTCTGAGCCTGGGCCCTGAGAACGCTAATAATCCAGGTTGGGCCAGTTTTCCTCAATAAGCCAATTAAACTATACTATTTATGAAGACAGGAAATAGGAAATGACTGGCATTTTAGGCTCAAGAATCCCCAAAGCAGAAGTTTCAGGAATGTCCTTGGTTTTCAGGCTAGGAATGCCAGAAGGGAATTCTGGTATCTTAACTATTCCTAACTGAAAGCCCTTGTCTGGAGGCTGTATATGAAAGTATGATTCAAACTCCAGACACAAATCTCTCTTATTGAACTGCTGTAGAATTTTTCACTTGGTGAAATGCTGTAGATTGTCATGGTAAGGTGGGTTAGATTATTGGCCAATTTTCAGGCCATCTCCTAAATGTTAGAGTTACCCCTTCAGAGATGGGGATGTTCCAGTAGCCTTGATCAGGGCTCTGTTGAGGCTCATTAAGGGAAAGCTATTTCCTCCTGGTCAAAAACCAGACTTAATCTCTGGCCTTGACTAGAGACCTCATATCCCAAGCTACCCAAACAAAACAGTCAGTCCAGCAATTGGCAATTACCTTGTAGAGACCACTAATCAGGAAAGCTAAGAAAAGAGGTAGTAGTTGCCCACTCCCTCCCCACTAACTCCTCCCATATCTCTGCATCACATTTTTCATTTTTTAATATTTCTTATTTATTTTATGTGTATGAGTGTTATGCCTGCATGTAGGTAAGTGCACCCGTGACATGCAATGCTGCAGAGGTCAGAAGAGGGCTTTGGATTCCGCTGGAGCTGGAGTTAAGGACGGTTTGTAGCCACCATGTGGGTGCTGGGAATTGAACCTTGGTCCTATGCAAGAGCAGTCAGTGCTCTTAGCTGCTTAGCCATCTCTCAGCCTCAAAAACTAAATTTTTAAAAAGAAATATAAATGGCCATCAAGATGGCTCAGTTAGTAAAAGTGCTTACTGCCAAGCTTGGCAACCTGAGTTCAACCCCTTGAACCCACACGGCAGAAGAAGAGTACTGACTCCTACAAGTTGTCCTCTGAACTCCATATATGTGCTGGTGCGCACAAATATAAATAATAAATGAATATAAAAATTAATAATTGTAAAAGTGGATAATAAAAACAAATGATTCTGATATGAATGTACTATATATAATTACATATATGAAGATATATACACATGATAAATTGTAAAGAAGCTAAGGGAGGAGAGCTGTGAAATGCTGGCCTCTGGATGCAACATGGGCTGCTGCATTCATAAACTCACAGTAACTGTAGTTACTCACATAAGATTAAGCCATTCAAGAAGCCACATTCACCCTTCCATCTCCCCTGCTGTTTACTACTCCCAGTTTGGACCTGCGCCATTCCTAGTCTTGGGGCCCCAGACACCTGGGGAACCAATACTGCTTCCTGATCCTTCTCACCCAGACCAACTGAGTGCCTTTCTTGGGCACCAGGAGCACCGCTTCTGGTCCTGGGCCTGCCCTCACCTCTCTCTGCGTCCCTGGACCTGCACCACGGGCTAACTCTCCTAGCCTGCAGTCCTATCCTCAGGCCTCTTGGGGTAAGTCTGTAGCACAGCCCTCCATGCCTTGATTCCCCAAGCCACATTCACCCTTCCATCTCCCCCGCTGTTCATTAATCCTAGTTTGGGACCTGCGCCATCCCTAGACTTGGGGCCCCAGATACCGGGGTAACCAATACTGCTTCCTGACCCTTCTCACCCAGACCAACTTAGTGCCTTTCTTGGGCCCCAGGGGCACCGCTTCTGGACCTGGCCCCACCCTCACCTCCCTCTACTTCCCTGGTCCTGCAACACCTGCCAGCCTCTTTCTGGGGCTCCGAGGCTTACCTTTACTCTCCCTGATCCTTTGCATCCAGTACAACCCAGCTACTCAATCCACTCCCTGGGAAATCTTGGGGCTTCTTCCCACCCCATCTGCCTTTGCATCCCTGCGTGGCGAGGCCACTGCCAGGGTCTCAGGTCAGTCCAACACCCAAGTTCCTGAGGCCAAAATCATTCTT
>NW_008327338.1:23009-31620 GCF_000622305.1 Nannospalax galili
CCACCATGTGGGTGCTGGGAATTGAACCCGGGTCCTATGCAAGAGCAGTCAGTGCTCTTAGCCGCTTAGCCATCTCTCAGCCTCAAAAACTAAATTTTTAAAAAGAAATATAAATGGCCATCAAGATGGCTCAGTTAGTAAAAGTGCTTACTGCCAAGCTTGGCAACCTGAGTTCAACCCCTTGAACCCTCACGGCAGAAGAGAACTGACTCCTACAAGTTGTCCTCTGAACTCCATACATGTGCTGGCGCACACAAAAATAAATAATAAATGAATATCAAAATTGATCATTGTAAAAGTGGATAATAAAAACAAATGATTCTGATATGAATGTACTGTATATAATTATATATATGAAGATATATACACATGATAAATTGTAAAGAAGCTAAGGGAGGAGAGCTGTGAAATGCTGGCCTCTGGATGCAACATGGCTGCTGCATTCATAAACTCACAGTAACTGTAGTTACTCACATAAGATTAAGCCATTCAAAACCCAGCATGGATAAGGGAATTGCTCATGAGGCCCCACCCCCTAAGAGCTATTGGCAGCTGATGGCTGCTGGTGGAGGGAGAATCATCTTTCTTTGGGGTGTGGCCACTGGTAGAGTATCCATGCTCCAGTGGATGACTCCTCACCTTGTGCATATGGACAGCAACAGGGCTTAGTGAAGTATTAAAAAAAAAAAAAGGAAGAAGAAAAAATGTTACGTTTAAGAGGGAAACATGTTAGGAAAAGTCCCGGGGGGTGGGGGTGGAAGAGAGACGTGGGATAGAGTGGATGTGATCAAAATACACTGCATACATGTATGAAACTCTCAGAGAATAAATAAAATTGCTATTTTTAAAGGCCAGTGAGATGGCTAAGTGGGCAATGGTGCTTGCCACCAAGACTGACAACTTGAGTTCAATCCCTGGGGCCCACACAGTAGGAGAGAACCAACTCTCACAAGTTATCCTCAAATCTACACACACACTATGGCATGGATCTCCCACTCCCACATAAAAGAATAAATACAAAAACCAACAACAACAAAAAAAAAAACCTACCATTTAAACAAAGCCAGGGGTGCGGATAAAGTTAAAATTAAGCATTGGCTACTTGGAAGAGATAGAAGACAAATGTTTAAGAGGAAAACCAGACACATCAAAGAGAACAGCAATCATTTGCCTAAAGTGGGAGAGCTTATATACACCTAGCTATATTGTGTGTATTTCAAAGAGGGTGGAGGAGACAGTCTTTATGGGTACCAGCTTCCTTACATGAGAACAGGTAGAGGGAAAGGAAGATTCAGCTCCCTATGAGACTAGTCCCCCATGCTCAGGCAGCTACTTCACAGCCTGTCCTCCAGACTCCACATGCAGCAGCATTTTCTAGATTTGGGAGCACTAACAGAACACAGCCTCCTCATCACTAGGAGAGACAAGCAGGAAGGGGCAGGAAGAAGTGGTGGCCTCTGTTGTTCTGCAATTTGGTCTGGAGCTGCAAGGTCCACTCACTTTGCCCCTACTGGAAAAAAGACAAATGACCTCTTCTCTGTCAGACATCTAGTTCTTCCTCTGTGTGACAGTGGCCATAAATAGGCTTGAGCAGAGGAAAGAGAAGAGGGATCAGTTCAATGGGTCCGCTTATTCTCCTCCCAAATGTTCCTTAGTGCTACATCCTAGCAGACTGATATCCCCCTGCTCAACATTTCACTGCAATTCCTTTTCATTTGCTTCAAGGGAATGTACTCAGCACTGTAAATGAGAAGGAGATGCTTTCAGGAGGTGCTGAACCTACAAGGTCCACAGTTCACAGCCACAGCTCTGCCCAAGTCCTTCCATTTCAAATTGGGGCCCTTGTTTTTTGGCTGCTCCCAGCACCCTATCGTTGGTTATCCATCATGAGTTAGTCTCCTGGCGCCCTGCTGGCACTCCTCCCCATCCCAGAACTGGTTTGCACTGTGGTCATTTGGAATCACCTATGACTTTGGGTCTTGAATGTTGAGGACTTATTACTCTCCCTGGTACCAGTTATCTATAACAGGAAAATTCCTCTTTTATCATAGGGGAGCCCACAAAGAGGCAGACCTGGCCAGATCTCTCTTTATCTCCCCGTGTGTCTTGTCAAGTAGCATTTTCCAGCAGAATCAAAGAAATGCCTATTCGCCCTCTGACCTTCTGGAAAGATAGCTACCAGATCCTTTCTTATCTGGTGAAAAGTTGCAGCCCAGTACTTATGAAAGACAGGCTATAAAACACTCTTTGTGTCCTGCCCAAATCTTCAAAGCTTCCCAGTTGCTGCTCTAGGCTAGATACTGTCAAGCTGCCAGTAAAGGTTCTGTGCCTTTGAGGCTAGGATGCTGTTGTTTGTCTCAAATGTGAGCTACAGTCTCAAAGGAGGAGGAAGCATCCAGCCACAGATGCCCACCTTCATGCTGTTCAGCCTCAATTGCATGCCTTGCTATTCAGTCAGGACCATGCAACTGCTCCTTCCAAACTCATCTTTGGTTCTGTCCATCCCTGTTTGGATTTCAATATACTGTGTGACTTTTCTTGGGTTTATATGAACAAATGTCTACTCACCTCTGATAGGGCATTGATGATAGACCAAATAAATGCATTTTCAACCTACTATGGGTTTATATTTATGTAAACCATCAGAAGTCAAGGAGCATCATTATTTGAAAACTTCTAGCCTGTTATAGCATGTCATTACTCTAAAATAAAATAAAATTACAAAATATAAATGTAGAATTATTTCATTGGTAGTTCTTACCTGGTATTTTAATAGTGCCTCAGTGATCTTGGATGTCCTCCACAGGCTCCTCTAGGTGTGCTCTGGGCATCTCCACTCTGGGAGTTGATGTGGATATCACACGGACGCCATCACAAGAATGACACAGTGTGGTGTAAGTCAGCACAGAGTACATCAGCAATTCCTCTGGGTTCTCACAGGAAGGTGCATGTGGCAGGTAGAGGGACTGAGAGTGGCCTGGGGCTCTGGGAACAGTAGAGAAGTTCTCTGGAGTGCTACACTGGACTGAGATTCCCACCTAGATAGCAGGTCTTCCTGGAGCCTGTATGTTGACAGACGTGGCTGCCTAAATACCTCCTTAGGGTAAAATCTGAGAGGCTGACATGTGCCTGGTCTAACAATCCTCATGGAAACTTATCTCTGGCTGGGAGCCCTCTCAGAGCCCAGGAACCACTACTCCTCTTGCTTCAGGCTCCACCATGTAGTGGGGTCCACACTGAGGGCTTACAATCCCAAAACCCCGGTTGGTAACTTCAGATCTAAGACATTATTTTTTTCAGACAGGGTCTCACTATGTAAAATTCATGATCCTCTTGCTTCAGCTCCCCATGTTGGGAGTGCTAGGACTCAATGCTGAGTTCATATACTACATTTTTTCATTGAAGATTATTTTCTTTTTTGAGACAATGTCTCCCTACATAGCCCTGTGGCCTGGAACGCACTGTGAAGACCAGGATGACCTTGAACTCATAGAGATCTACCTGCCTTGTTCTCCCAAGTGCTGGGATTACAGGCATGTGCCACCACACCCAGCTTAATTGGAGTTTTTTTTAAATTAGATGAAGTAGGTTTCATATTTTCATAGATGTACATAAAGTATTTTGATCATATTTGCTCCCCTCTCCCTATTACCTACATTTATTTCCCCCACCCTCACATTGGTTCCCTTTGCATTCTCTAATAGTCCCAGTTTGACTTTCAGGGGTTTCTTTTAATTTTTTAACACTTATTTATTCATTGTGTGTGTGCATGTGCTCATGCATATGTGTAACAGTTGAATGAGAACATCCCCCACAGGCTCCAAGTGCTTGGACATTTTGTCCCCAGTTGGTGGTGCTCTTCTGGGAGGCTTTAGGAGGTGAGGCCTTGCCGGAAGAAGCACATCACTGGGGGAGGGCTTTCTGAAGCCTTGCCAGATTTCCAGCTGCTGCTTCCTGTGCCTGCTTGAAGATGTGAGCACTCTTTCTCCTCTGGCCACTTCCCACTACCATGCCTCCCAGCCAGGAGGGACTCTAATCCCTTTAGAACTATCAGCTAAATAAACTCTTCCTTCTAAAGTTGCTTTGGTCAATGTTTCTATAACAGCAACAGGAAAGTAACTATGCAAGCATGCCACAGCATGCCTGATGAGAGAACAACTCACAAGGGTCAGTTCTCTCCTTCCACCATGTGGGTTCCACGAATTGATTCAGGTCATCTGGCTTGTGGTAAGAGTCTTTACCTCCTGAGCTATCTCACCAGCCCCTCGGGTATCATCATCATCATCATCATCATCATCATTATTTTTCCATATATTTTATGAGGTCAAACAATACCAGAAAACAAATAAGACATTTTGTCTGTACTTTCTGTGTCATTGCTTTAACGAAACTATGACAATGTTTTTTAAACTGATCTAGTTTGCCCATATAAAATCAGGCATGAAAAAAAAGTTTTCCCATATTAAACAAAGGTCTTTTAGATGTGTAAACAGAGAGGTGTCTGGGTCCTTTCCGCAATGGGAGGTAGACAAGATCCCCAAAGGGAAAGATAGCTGAATTACCATGCCCTCAACATTCAAGGACCCCAGCCAGGAGGAAGCCAGACAAAGACTGGTAACAGACCCACAGTGAGCACCATCCCCAAGACTTAGCCCAAGATGAGAACCCTCATGTAAGCAAGGTGAAATTCTCTCAAGCTGATCTAAACCACTAGGTAACTGTGGTGCAGTGTCCAATTCCTTACCTTTCAGTGAAAGGCTTCAGGCTTCCCTAGGACAGGGTACTTACTCCCTGACTTACAAACACCATGAAGCCAGTGTGCTGATTCACTCCCATACTCCAGGAGCCTGAGTTTAAGGCCAGCCTGAGCAGCATAATTAGATCCAGCTCAAAACACAAACATACCGCCGGGCGTGGTGTTGCATGCCTTTAATCCCAATGCTTGGGAGGCAGAGGCAGGTGGATCTCTGTGAGTTCAAGGCTAGCCTGGTCTACATAGTGAGTTCCAGGACAGCTGGGGCTACAGGAAGACCCTGTCACAAAAAGACAAACAACAAAATAAAACAAAAAAAAAATACCACCAAAGCTATCCTTCTGTGGTCTTGTCACCTGGTCCCAGACAGTCCTGGTTCAAATTACCCACACCTGTCAATGTGCTGTTATCATTACTTGAGTGCATCTCTAACTGGCTGTAGAAGTCCATTCCTTTCTCTGCCAGCATTTTCCCAAACACACAGAACCCTTGTACACAGCAGAAAACACTCATGTGCACAATGCCCTCTTTCTCAATCACATCCAGATGTCCCTGCAGCCTACCTGCTCTCCTGGGTGGCCAGCTACTCTGCCTCCTCCAAGGTGGCTCCAGCCCAGGTCTTGGTGAACTCCCAAGACTGTGAGCAGCTTAAACGTGCAGGTCAGGCACAGTGTCAGATGTACCTTAGAAGTAGTCCACTTAAGAACACTGAACATGTGGCCTGTGAATAAGCACATTGGGAACAACTCTACAGTCTTGTGTACCCTGGATCTCTAATGGGCTTTTTAAAAAAACTTTTTTGTGTATGAGTGTATTGCCTGCATGTGAGTGTACTTGTGTGGTGCAATGTCACAGAGGTCAGAAGAGGGCTTCAGATTCCCTTGGAACTGGAGTTAAGGATGGTTCATAACCGCCATGTGGGTGCTGGGAACCGAACCCAGGTCCTCTGCAAGAGAAGTCAGTGCTCTTAACCATTGAGCTATCTTTCCAGTCCCATCGTGTGGGGAGCTGTAGGCCCCCACCCCAGAAAACAGCAACCATTGTCTGTGAAACAGGCTGTTTGCAGGCATCAACAATTGACCCAGTTAAAGGATAACCAGGTGGCACTGTAAAAAACATGTTATTCTAAACCAAGCACTTACCGCTTGAGAGACTCCTTCATTTCTCATGGAACTGCCTAAAAAACTTCTTTGTATCACATTGTATTCATGCAGGTGTGGCCTCACAATAGAATTATGGCCTTACTATAGAATTGTGGTCTTACTATGGAAATTACTCTGTGATCATGTGGTGTGGTGTAACTATGAAAATTGCCCTGTCAATAGATTTGCTCCTGCCTCAATAGAATTATTCCTGCCAACTTCCCCTTCTCTCTCTATAAAAACTTTGTGTAGATGTTCAATAAATGAGACTTGATCAGATCAGAAAGCCTGTCTTGTCGCCATTCTTCGCATCTCTTGTCCCTTTCAGTCCCCTTTCCTCTCTCCAGGTTCCCACGTTGACTGTCTCGCAGGCCGAGACATCTGGCACCCAACATGGGGCTGGACACTGAGGATCCAGTGAGGGAAGACGACGTCGCAAAGGAACGCATTCAAGAAGGATTTTTCACTCTGGACTCGCCACGGGAACCTGCCTTGGCTAAAACCAGAAGTAAGTACAGACGTCTGATTATGGGACAAAAATTAAGCTGGCATCAACTTCATGTTAAGCAATTAAAAGAAGCCTTAAAGACATGAGGGGTAAAGGTTAAAACTATGGATTTGTTTCATTTCTTTGATTTTGTAAAGGACACTTGTCCCTGGTTTCCCCAAGAGGGAGTCATAGATATAAAAAGATAAAAAAGAGTGGGAGATGCATTACAAGAATTTTATACAGTGTTTGGACCTGAAAAGGTTCCTGTTTATACTTTTTCTTATTGGAATTTAATAAGAGAGTTAATAGATAAGAGAGATGGACATGAGCCAGTAGTGGCAGTTGCCCAAGCTAAAGAGATTTTTAGAAGTAGTTCTCAGTCAGAGTTGAGGGAAATTCCGGATACTCCCAAGGACATGCCTGACTTGATTTCTCTTATAGTGAAGATGAGGATTCTTCTCAAAATATAAAAAGGGAGTCCTCTGGGTCCGTTAAAAGGAAGGGGACTCAAGAGGATGACAAAAACTTAAAATAGGTAAAAAAAATGTTGTGGATAGGAAAAAAGTTTGCCACAATCCTCGAAGGCCCAGCCTCCATTTATACAAAGGAGACTTTAATGACCCTGATAGATTTTCTTCCCATATGGAGGCTTTTCCCGTAACAGAAACAGTTGATGACCGGGCGCAGAAATGGAGATATCATAGAGGACATGAATTCCAGGTAATCAAAGAATTAAAGGCTGCTATGTTGCAGTATGGGGCTACAGCTCCATATACCTTGGCTCTTGTGGAAGGAGAGGCTAAAAAATGGCTAACTCCGATTGATTGGAATACTCTGGTAAAGGCAGCCCTTATTGGGGGTGATTATTTGCTATAGAAATCAGTATTATAACAACTGTAAAGAAACAGCTAGAAAAAAATCAACAAACTGGAAATGGATGGGATTTTGATATTTTAATAGGTGGAGGCCAGTATGAATCCAATGAACGACAGATGCACCATGACGCAGGTCTTTTTACACAAATTTGAGTTGCTGCCATGAAAGCATGGAGAAAACTTCCGGTCAAAGGGGACCTGGGAGCTTCTCTCATTTCAGTTAAGCAGGGATCTGATGAAACTTTTGCAGATTTTGTTCATCGGTTAATGACGACAGCAGGGAAAATATTTAGAAATGTTGACGCAGGGCTTAACTATGTGAAACAGTTGGCATATAAAAATGCTAATCCTGCCTGCCAGGCAGCCATTAGGCCTTACAGGAAAAGGACTGATTTAACTGGTTATATATGCCTGTGTTCAGATATGAATTTGTCTTTTCAGCAGAGACTTGCCATGGCAGCGGCTTTTAGTGGACAAGCCGTAAAAAAAATTTTTTTGACGAGTAAATATAAAAAACAAAGGCAAGGGGTGTTCTAAATGTGGTAAGAGTAGGCATTTCACCTGGGAGTGCAAAACAGGGAGTGACCAGCAAAAGACTGATAGCGAAAGAGCTCCAAAGATCTGCCCTAGATGTAAAAAAGGCAGACACTGGAAAAAGGAGTGTAGATCAAAAGAGATCTCCATGGAAATCTTCTGTTAAAAAGTGAGAGGAGAAGCCAGTTTCAGGCTGTGCCTAAAATCCTGAGTATTCTAAAGCAATCTGTTGGGGTTCTCTGTTATGCAAGTAGAAGTCTCTTCACGTCCGGATAGCTCACGAGCTCGGAAACCATGTGCTGCAGATTCCTTCATAGCAGAGTGCCTTCCTGGCATCCTCCCTGACTCTTCTTTTACAGTGATCGCCACAAATACATGCCCTCCGGCACAGGAGCTACCAGGTTTTAATCAGGCATCATCTCATAGCCTGATAGAAGCCCACCGCCCTATGTAAATGAGGCATCCTAAAAGTACCTATCAGCTAAGACTTCTTCTGCTGTCTCTACACTATAAATAGTCCTAGTTTTACCCCAATAAAGTTGGAGCTGGATCACCTCACTCAGACTCAGAGCTGGATCACCGAGACTTGGAGCCAAGCTAAGTCACTGAATAAAGGAGCTGGAGCTGAATCACTGAGATCTGAGCTGAGTCACTTGTCTTGAGCTGTAACACTAAATCCTGTGATCCAGTCTCCCCGGGGGGCGCTATTCCTCCGTCACCGACTCACGGACACCCTGGCTTTCGCCGTTCCTCGTACGCTTCCCGTGTGGTCCAAGTGGCCAGTGGACCTCACATCCTGAGGAAGGTATACGGGTGA
>NW_008327338.1:33495-34356 GCF_000622305.1 Nannospalax galili
CTGGAGAGACCTCCTCATTAACATTTTTAAAGTAGAAGCCAACTGAGGCTCTTCCAGACTTTATACTAAGAGTACAAGCAAGCTTAGATAGAAAAATAACAGACCCTGCAGCCAAAGCAATGCTTTTAAACAGCCTTGTCTGGGAAGGGATGACCCCTGAACACAGACAAGCATGTCAGGGACTGAAGAATGAACATTATGACAAATGGATCGTGGCTACTCAAGATATAGGAACTGCCACGCACCAGGCTTCCTCCCTTGCCCAAGCCCTTTCAGTTACAACTCAGTCCAACTCAAAATGCTTTAAATGTGGAGAAACTAGACACTAGATAAAAAATTGCCCTCAAAATAACTCAGCTGCCACTACACCCGCTAAAACCCTCTGTCCTCGCTGTAAAAGAGGTTATCACTGGAAAAAAGATTGTAGATCTAAAAATGACAGGGATGGCAAGCCTTTGCTGCCTTTAAACTTCCTCAGGGGCAGCCCTCAGCCCCGCTAACAAGAGGGAAGCCACAAACATTGTGGTTAACCAGTATTACAGAAAGTGCCCATCCAAAATTAACCATAAAAATAGACAATAAGCCTTTCAAATGCCTCCTTGATACTGGAGCTGATAGAACCATCTTAAAGCAATCTGAGGTTCCTCCACACTGGGAATTGATACCAGGACCCCAACTAATAGGAGTAGGGGGAGCCTCCCAAGCATTTATCACTAAAAATTCCTATAAATGGGAAGACCGTGATGGAGAAGTTGGAACAATAAGACCCCTGATTGCAGACATTGCTACAAACCTCCTAGGATGAGATACCTTAGAAGACCTCAATGTAATTCTTACTAGTGGGTCTAAAGAGAGATGCCT
>NW_008327339.1:0-280 GCF_000622305.1 Nannospalax galili
ATAGCTCCTTGTCTGCTGTGTGAGTGTCCCCTCTGCCCGCCCCACAGATGGAAGGGGTTTGTGAGTGCAGGTCCTTTCCCTCTGAGGAAATCAGCAAGTGTGCATAGCGTCAATGCTCATGCTTCTGAGTACTGGGATCTGTGCAACTCTTAAGTATTGTTCCTACTAATTATTACTATTGTTGTTGTTATTTTATTTTTTTATGTGTCTGAGTACGTTGCATATTAAGTACCCGCAGAGGCCAGAAGAGGGCATCGGATCCTCTGGAACTGGAGTTTCG
>NW_008327340.1:0-835 GCF_000622305.1 Nannospalax galili
TTTTTTTTTTTTTTTTTTTTTTTTTTTTTTTTTTTTTTTTTGCTTAATTTCAAAAGACACCTGAATCCAATTCACTCTTTGGCACTTCCCAAGTTTGAATCAGAACCATCAGAGTTTAGTCAGATTGCTGTAGGACAAGCCCACAAATCATTTCCTTTCTATTTAAAATTTTTCTCAAAGGACTTATGTTTCTTTATTATTTGGATATAAGAAATCACTTTAAAAGTGTGAAGAAAACAAACATTCTCATATTTTTTTCTCTAACACTAATGCCAAAAAGATCAAAATTCCTCATGACATACCAGTTGGAAGCATGTCCTTGTTTTCCCTTTAGTGATACAAGGTGATCTTCTTTTTCCCTTTTGTTTAATAACCAAATTCCCCATGCCAGAAACCATTACTATTTCATATTTCGGTTCACAGTCACTGTGACTTTTGACACAAAGAGTAAAAATAAAACAATTCAAATCTACAAGCCACTCATTATTTTCAAGAAAAACAAACTTTATGTTTCGATGAAAAAAACAAGATATGTAGAGAAAGAAACTCTAGCAAACAATTGTTTTGTGATTCACAATTTCATGCTATTCATAGTTATTGGAGTTATCCAATTATTTGTGGTTTGTCCTTTATCACCTTGTCTGTGTATTTTATGGGTGTCATATTGTTTATTTTTTGCTATGACTATTTTAGAATAAGTGCAGCATAGAATGTGTGTGAGTATAGAATTTAATTTCAGGCCCAATTTTGTCAACCTCCTATCACTTTACCTGGAAGTTTCTATAGGTTATATGGTGGTGTGTGTTGAATATGGTTTCCTGAAGAAAATTTTAAT
>NW_008327340.1:2320-4176 GCF_000622305.1 Nannospalax galili
CAGTACATCAGTGATACTCAAGTCAGTATTTTCTTAATCTCTGTTATTATAGTCCTAGAAAATCAGAAACAATCCAATACTAAGAAAGAGACATTTAAAAAATATTTTTATTTATTATTATTTTTATTTTATGTGTATGTGGGTATTGACTGCATATAGGTATGTGTACCCGTGTCATGCAGTGCTCTCAGAGAACAGAAGAAACTGTCGGATCTCCTGGAACTGGAGTTACAGACAGTTGTTAGCTGCCATGTGGGTGCTAGGAATCAAACCCAGGTCTTCTGCAAGAGCAGTCAGTGCTTTAACCTCTGAGCCATCTCTCCAGCCCTATTTTTTCACATATTCATTCTATAAAGTAACTGGTACACCATCTTCAAAACAAAATGTTCTTAACACAAAAGAAAAGTTGCTCAATTGTTCTGGACAGAGATCTTACAAAGAGCACAGGAAGAATCTGTATCCATTTGGAATGAGAATCAGAAACTTTTTGCCGTGTTTTTATAGATGTGATGACTAAAGGGAACACTGAATACATGAATGCATTCAATGTTTTCAGCTTGTTGACTGTGGACAAGCTCTTGATGCCTTGACTTCCCACTCATAATGAATTATCACTTAGATGTGTGAGTAAAACAAACCTTTTAATCTTGCTGGCATTAGAGGTTTTTATCCCAGGCATATGAAAAGGAAAAAAAGGGACAAAAATAGGTGCAGAGAAGAGGTGCTGTTCCTGTGATAACCAAGATAATGTAGTTCTGGGGCCATTAGGATTGTTTTATGAATGCAATTCAGAAGCGTTCAGAACCTAATGGACCATTATGGTGAGAAGGCAGTAATGCTGAGAAAAACAGACAGTGGAGATCTGACTCAAGATTTCTCAGAGGAGAACAAGGGTTCTATCAAGCTCTGGGCTTGTGGTCATTCATATGACGTTTTGGCCATGAATCTGACTTCATTTTGCCTGTGTCCTAGGAATCTGAATGAAGTTTAGTTTTTTAAAAAGATGATTAACTTTTGTGAGAGATTAAATTTAAAAATAGGAGAGCATTAAGCCTGGTACCCAGAAGGTAACTGTGATTACTAAGGAGTTCAGTATCAGTAAAGAGAATCCTCCTCTGCTGCTCTCTGACAGTAGGAAAGGTGTCCTGAGGTAAAAATCCCACAGCTGGGGGTTGTTTTGTGAAGATCCAAACTCATTTATAGGAGGAAAGCTTAAATTTATAGGGATTCATGTTCCTTGAAAATAACTCCCCGTAAAACTGTTTTCTCATTGACAGCACACAGACGCTGATACAGCTTTGTTGCAAAAGGGCCAGGCTCCATCCTGAACAGGCAGCAGAGCTTGGTGGCATTAACCATGCGGTGCTGGTTTTGAAGACATGAAGGAAGCAAGATGGAGGATGTCATAAACAGCTGAAGGTAGGCAATTTGAAGCAGCATCTGATTACGTGCATCTGTAAAATGCAGGAATATTTGGAACTAACTAGGTCTCTGGAGTGGGCTCTTTGTGACTCTAAGGGGGGAAACGATAAAGGCATTCCTTTTAAAACTGAGGAAATTACAAACTGCATTGGCCCCCCTTAGGGCAAGTAAATAGGCTTTAGAGAATTTCAGAATAGATTGTATCCTCAAGTGATGGCAGAAGGAGTGGTGTGGTCAAGCTTCCAAACTTCTCAGCAGAAACCATAGCAAGTTTGTCATTTTGGAAAAGGAAACAGAAAATTTGCACCTGTGTAGTTTCATACTATAAGGTAAATTTAGAATAGGAAAACAGATAAAAGAATTTTCTTATTATCTAATGTGTGGCTTCTCTTCCCATATAGATTCTTTCTTGTCTTGGGTGAAACCTCAGAATG
>NW_008327340.1:4672-7268 GCF_000622305.1 Nannospalax galili
GTAAAAAAACACTGGAATACCTTCTTTGTTATTTATTGAGTTGCATGGTATTCAGATTGTCACATTTTCATTTTTATATTTTACTGGAACGTACTGTGCTGTCTGTTTTCATCTCTCTGTGGCTGTTGAAGGAAGCATCTGTATGAATAGCTCTTACAAGGCTAATCACAGTTTACTTATGTAAACTGGCTCCACCAAAAGCCACAGCATATCCTCAGTCACTGCCCCTTTGGGTGTTAACAAGACTCCATAATTCTAAACCTGGTTCTATGATAGAGGGTTTGGAGCTCAGATTTCCTATCTGGACTCCTTATTACTTCCGTTACCAGAACATTCACTGTGGGCCTATACTGTGGAAAGCCTTTAAATACTGCCCTCTCATGTGAAGTCAGCCCTTCTGCTCAGCTCTCAGAGACGATCCAAGATGGGTTAATGGAAAATTATAGGGTTTCTTGAAGGAGTGTGAAGGAGTGTGAAGGAATTCTCATATGTTAGAAACATATGTGAGGAGTAGTTTTCAGATTACCAGTTTCCTGACAAAATATAATGTGAGAGACTGGAAATATCCAATGTTTCCTTCTCTTTCTACATAATGACCATCCTAACAAAAGCAAATTAAAGTTTCAGTGCAATGTCAACAAAATTCTCATGGTAATCTTCACGAATATAGAAAAGCACATCCTAAAATTCATATGAGGGCAGAACAATCCCTTGATAACCAAAGCAATACTCAGTGTGGTGGGTTGGGTAAGTGTCCCCATAGGCTTCAAGTATTTGGACATTTTCTGCCCATTTGGTGACACTGTTTTGTGGGATTTTGGAGGTGTGACCTTTCTGGAATAAGTACATCACATCCCTGGGAGTAGACTTTGAAAGTTCTTAAGCCTTGCCACGTTTCCAGAATTCCTATTTCTCTCTGCTTCCTGTGCCTGTTTGAAGATGTGATTGTTTGGCTTCCTGCTCTGGCTATATCTGCAGCCATGCCTCCCACAATTACGGACTCCTGAACTCTGTAACTGTGATTCAAATAAACTCTTCCTTCTTTAAGTTGCCTTAGTGTCTTATCACAGCAAGGGAAAAGTAACCAATTAAAAAGATCAATGTTGGACAGTAAATCATACCACATTTTAAACAATATTACAGAGTTAGACTAATAAAAGCAACATACTACTGGCATAAACCAGATATGTAAATCAGAAGAAAACCCAAACTGAAGCCAAACCAGGAACACCTGTTATTATAGACACTTGCTAGTTACAAAGTTTTAACAAATACACATGGGAAGTTAGAGAACATCTTCGGCAAATTGTGCTGCGAAAACTGGATGTCCATGTGTAGAACTAAAAAATTATACCTATGTTTATCCCTATGTACAAATGGATCAATGTCAAACTTGCAACAATGAAACTGCTAGAAAAAATTTAGGTATTGTCCTACAATACAAAGGTGCAGGAAAGGAATTTCTTAAACAGATTCTCATTATTTAGAAATTAAGACCAACAACTAACAAATGGGGTTTCATTATTTTTTTTCATAGAATAAATAATCAAGTGAAGAGGTATTCCTCAGAGTCGGACATAAACATTATGGGCTATACATCTGACAAATTATCAACATTTAGAATATAGAAAGAACTGAAAAAATGAAGATTTAGAAAACAAGTGACTGAATTAAAAATTGGGTGTGAGATCTGAACAGAGATCTCTTAAAGAAAAAATAAAAATGACTAAGAAATAGCTTTTTAAAAATATTACAATGGGGCTGGAGCGATGGCTCAGCAGTTAAGAGCACTGACTAAAAGAAGAGATCAAGAGCTTAAAGAGATTCATAATAAATAAGGAATTCAAAACAAAAATAAAAAGCCTCACAACTAAAGATTACAGGCCCTGATGGATTCAGAGTAGAATATTATCAGACTTTCAAAGATCTACCACCATTACTACTTAAAGTATTCAAAAAAGATAGAAATGGAGGAAAACTCTCTATCTCCTCCTATGAAACCAATATTATTTTCATACCCAAACCAGGTAGAAATAACAAAAACGAAAAATGTAGGTCCATGTCTTTAATGAACTTAAGTGAAAAATTTCTCAACAAAATATTCAAAAAACACATGCAGACACACATCAAAGAGATCATTCACCATGATCAAGTAGACTTTATTCTAGAGAGGCAAGTATAGTTCAATATACATAAGTCAATAAACATATAAATGAACTTAAAGACAGATATTACATGATCATCTCAATAGATAATGGGAAGTCCTTTGACAAAATGCAACATGCATTCATAATAATAGTCCTAGATATAATTGAAATGGATGGAACATATGTCAGTATAATTAAGGCTATATACAACACCACCACAGTCAACATCATTCTAAATGGAGAAAAATGTAAAGCATTTGTATTTTTAAAAATTAAGAAGAAGAAAAGGCTGTCTGCTAGCCCCAATTCTTCAATATAGTACTTGAAATTCTAGCTGGAGAAATAAGACAGGAGGAGGAAATTGAAGTAATACTAATTGGAAGGGATCAAATTATTCTTATTTGAAAATGATATGATATTACACTTAAGAGATTTTAAAATTTTACCAG
>NW_008327340.1:7658-13786 GCF_000622305.1 Nannospalax galili
AGACAAAGGACTTAATCATTGGAGACTCCATATACTCAAACTCTGGCAAATACCCCATGGATTTTTTCCAATATGTAGGATGTAAAGAAAATGAAGGGCTTCAGAGAAGGACATATAGTTATTGACAGGATTCCACGTATGAATACATTTTAGATACTTGGTTTATTCTAGTAACAATCCTCCTTCCCCACATATTGACTACTGACTGTTAGAGCCTTGATATGAACTGTCTCTAAATCCTCATGAATTTCTGAAGGCTTGTTCATTACCTAGTGTAGCTAATTCATTGACAAGTGACTGGATCAAGCTGGTTCTTCACTAATAAAAGGATTAGTGCATAGATATATTCAAAGTGTGATTACATTCATATGTGAGGTCTCTTCAGAGGTAATAGGTCACTGGGATGTGTCTTTGGATTCTCTCTTTCTCATCTCCATTTTTATCTCTCCCATGAACTGAGAGTCTTTCCTCCACCATCTCCACCATTTGTCAATCAGGTAATTTCTGTATGACATCAACGTAAAAAACATAGCACAAATTGAACAACTGACAAATGGTTAAAGCTTTAGAAACAAATGGCTAAAGCTTTAGAATTGTAGGAATCTTTCCTCTTTAATTTTTTTTTGCCCAGATACTGGATCACAGTGGTGGAAATGTACTTAATAATTCCTCTAGAGAAGAATAAAAATTCATGAGGCAGATATATGAAACAAGACAGGTGGAAGAAATGTAAGATTCATGGTTTTTTAATCTGTGTGATTTAAGTGAATGGGGATATTTTCCTATGCATTTAACAATCACTTCATGACACAGAGCTCTTTACTAGGAACATGTTGGTTGTGTCACCTAGGAAATGGAATTATTGCTTAAATAAACTCTCTTACTTAAGAACAACTGGTTAAGAGGAATAAAGCAATTTTTCATTTTTCTTTCTTTTTACCCCTCCCTTCCTTGCCTTCTTTTTACTATTATTTCTTTTTCAGACTGGGTCTCATCTAGTTCATGTCGATTTGTAAGGGTGGCCTGAAAATTGTAATGCTCCTCTTTCAACCTCCTAAGTGACAAGATTTTAAGCATGAGCCACCATGCTTGGCTTTTGTAGAGTTGGTCTGAATTAAATATTCAGTTCTTAAAAAATAATGCATTCTTTAAACCATGGACTTTAAAGCACTGGGTAGGATTTTGTGATACCCTCAGAGCTACATTCATGTCATATCTATGTAATCTTTCAAATGTTGTGATTTTATACATCATTATATCATTCTAAATATTATACATCATTATATAAGAATTAACAAGAATTCAGGGAAGAGATATCTCATAAGAATAGATATTTATATGTTATCTTAGACTGAGTACCCTAGACAGAAGGCTTCAACTGCAATCAGCATATTGAAGACATGTAAAATATTCTGTGAGGGTAGAAGCAAGGTGAGAGAGGAAAGGAAGATGGAGAAAATGGCCTGTTAGCATGTGAGCTACAGACTGGATAATTACAGCTGCAGCCTGCAAATAACCAAAAACACCTGAGTGTTATTGCAGCTCTGGGAAGGAGCTGGTCTCTCTATCCCATACTTCTGCTATGCTCTTTTGACAGCTGGTTCTTGGGATCCTCATTTCAGGGGACTACTTCTCATATGAATCCTATTCAAATCCCATCCTCCCTAGACATCCACTCCACAAAATCAATATCAGGACACTCATTGGGGGAACACCTTTCCAACCCATCATTGGCTGCAGCAAGCACATATAGAGCTTCCATATGGGAGGTAACCTAAATATGATCAAAATATATGAACTTTGAAAAAATTCAATAAAAATTAATAAAAGTATTGAATGGGCGCTAGTTAGGACATCTATTTCTGACGATGGTGGCTTATGTTAAGTGAGAAAAGAGAACAGGAGCAGGAATCTGAGACTTCTGAAGAACGCCAGGAACGGGCTTGTACAATTGCATGCAGAGACAAGAAGGGACTTCATATTATTCTAAGGAGAACTGAGAAGATGACTGGTCAATTTATGTGGAGCTTATTGGGAAGTGCATTAATATATGGAGGAACAAATTTGACTTGGGTAGATTATCAAGCCTATTCCTTACATAAAAATCATAACTCTGCTTGATTTCTTTACTATTTCTTAAGTTCTCCCTAAAAGTAAAATGGAACCAGTGCAAATAGGAATTTACTTTTCATTGTCATATCTACATGCTCCAAAGAAAGGAGGGAATAAGATTTCTTTAGACTCCTAGGACTGTTTCATAGGGCGATTCCACTGTCCTTGATGGAAATGAGGCAGAAAATCATGTAAATGAATAGGAAGTATTAAAAATATCTGATTCCTCATAGTATCATATCCTGAGGTGGTGCTTTGCTCCATGGATAGGAACATAATCTCTGCAGACAGACCTGTGCTGCTCTTGTCTTTCTTGGACACCTGGGGAACACGGGGCCTGTTGAGTCTTAGAGATGAGATCAACGAAATCCCACAGTTATGTCAAACCCTGCCAGTTCCTGTTGATTTGCATGTGATCTGGACACACCCCAATGCCCTGAGGACTTATAATAGTCTTTTTACACACTGAGGAGTTAGTTCCTGTCAGGACACAGCATGGACATGAGGGACAGTGCTCAGCTCCTGGGGCTTTTGCTGCTCTGGTTTTCGGGTAGGGAAGGGAAACAGTGGGGAGTTTTGTTGCCCAGTTTGGCCAGTGTTGTATGAAGTTTTAAGAGAGTCATCCTGTTCAGTATCATTCAATGTGTATTTGTTGTATATTTCTCCTGTCAGGTGCAAGATGTGACATCCTAATGACTCAGTCTCCATCCTTGCTGTCTGCATCTCTGGGAGACAAAGTTACCATCACCTGCAAGGCCAGTCAGAACATTTTTAATGGGTTAGCTTGGTATCAGCATAAAACAGGGGAAGCTCCTAAACTCCTGATCTACCTGGCATCCAAACTGCAAACTGGGATCCCATGAAGATTCAGTGGAGTATATCTGGTACAGATTTCACTCTCACCATCAACGAACTGGAGTCTGAAGACATTGCCACTTACTACTGTCAACAGGGTTATAGTTACCCCCCCCCACGGTGATTCAAGTCATAACAAAAACCTCATAGGAAGCTCAAGTTCAAAGTTCTGCAGCCCAGCTGCTCCTGTTGGTTTATGCAACCACCGCATTTCCAGGTGAAGCCAGTTTTTTTTTTTTTAAATTTCTGGGAGGTTTTTGAATGAAAGCATTAGTGAGGCTGTTCTGCATCCCAAATCTCTCTCCTCCTCTTCAGTCTCAGAAACAGACAGAACCATGCCTCTCCTGAATTAATACAGGATTCAAATATTGACATATTAGACACCTAATTTGATGTAATTGATACTCATATTCCCATTCAACAAAATAGGTATCCATATAATCATTAATTTGGGTTTTAAAAATGTGTTTGAGTTGTTAATTGTAGTTTTATCTACTTTAATTAACTGTGTTATCTCTTAGAAAGTTAACAGTACAAATCAGGGCTCTTTGGAGTTCCTATAAAGCACATCTGCTTCAAATTACCTCTTACTCTGTGACAGACCCTTAGATGTGTTTGGGATCTCGAGGCTTTGGTTCTTGATGCTCTCAGCTGCTGTCTCTCTCTACCTTGTGAGTTTTGTATCTTCACCTCTCTCCAAGTATATGAATTCTAAATCTCTTGTAAGGTCCCTCACTTGAGTAAATCTATGGAAAATCAACAGAAAGGGATTCTGTACCATACTGATGCAACTATGTATTTTAGCAATGCACCAGACATTCTAAGTTTAGTAAAGCTCATTAAAATGATGCTACTTTTACCTTATATGACTATAATCATAATTGAGAAAGTTCTAATATCAATTAAAGTACTACATGCTCTGAAAACTGATTATTATAGTCAAAGACATGTTCAAAGCATTTCAAACTGCCTCTTGAACTTAAGAAAAAATAAAAATGATTGTAATTTGAACAATTTATTCATTTCATTTGGTCCTCAATAGTTGCACTGCCATAAGTGAGTTGGAAGGAATTTTATGGGAAGCAGAGTTGAGTTGTGTCTGAGCCAGGGCCATCTGTGACCTCCTTGAGGATTGAGAGACACAGCAGCAAGACAGTATCCAGAGATTAATAGAACATTGCTCTTCAGGGCTGAAAGGTTTTCAACACAGGTACTTAAGAGCCATCTTTGGTCATATTCCTCCTAAGACAATGGTGACAGAGCCGTCCTGAAAGAAAATCTCTATCAGAGCCCTCATATGTGAGCTACTCTATCACAATGATGATTACCATAAATCACACTGATGATTATTGGTGTGGTTAGTGAATTGATTATTGTGTGTGGTGAAGTACATGGAGTTATTAATAGACAGATAGATGTATAGACAGATGATGGATGCATAGATAGCTATGGATATTGATTTTAATGCATAGGAAGAGAAGGACACATGATACCAGATTCTTCACCATGGATGCTATAAATATAGGAAAAGGCACTTTGAGGTTGTAAACTAAGCATATTTAGGTGTCAAGATTATCCTAGATTAATCAAGTATGCTCAAAAGGCAACATAAGTGCCTTTATAAGTGAGTGATCCTAAGAGATTTTTATCACAGACAGGAGAGGAAGGCATTTTAACCAATGAAGGCAGGGATGGAGTGATATTGGCACATGAAAGGAGAGCTGCAGCGTCCACAAGTTGGAGAGAAGAAAAAGGAGAGGGTCTTCTAAGAGCTGTGGATGGAGACCTGCCTACTGGCATCCAAAGTTGGCTCAGGGAAATTTATCCCACTGTTCTACCTTCAAATAATGTGAGAGGCTGATTTACTGAGGTTTTAAATATTGTACTGCTTTGCTTCCTTTCTGATTTGAAATTTTTCAGTTTTCATACAATGTATTTTGATAAACCCATCTTAACCCCCTTACTACCCACTACTGGTTTCATGGGTCCATCCACTGGAGTCTGATTAACCTACCAAGTCTCCTCTCCTTAAAAAAAATGATTAACTCTCCTTTTCCAGCAGCCATTAGTTTCCAATAATTAGTGCTTAAGGTTAGGTAGGGGTTTCTTCCTCACTTCCTCAGGTCTATGTGGGGATTTACTCTGCATTGACTTTATTTGGGATTTGTGTATCCTGTCATCATTCCTGTGAGCCATGTGCATAACTGCACTATTAGGTGAAAAACTCCATTACTTTGTGCTCATCCACCACCTCTGGCTCCTGCAATCTTTCTGCCATCTTCTCCACAATAATCCCTGAGTCTTGAGCAACAGAAGTTTGATAAAGATGTCCCATTCATGAAAAATCACTCTGAAAACTCTTCTTCTCTGTACATTGGTCAGTTGTAGGTTTCTGTATTAACCAGCTTATTTTTGCATAAGGAAGCTTCTCAGGTGATATTTGAGCAATGGATTATTCTTTGGGTATAGAAAATGAAATATTAGGATTTTGTTCAATATTATACCTATTTAGCAGAATAATGGTATTAGGATCTCTTCTACATCCTGGAGCCTAATAACATGTCCCTAGGACTAATCTAAATGTCAAGTATGCATTCTGTCTTTTGAAGTGAAACTTAAATATAAATGTCCCGGGTCAAGGTCTGCTTCCCTGTCTGGAGATGGTCTCTGAATGGAAGCATAGCTAGGGTCATATCCCACTTCTGACACCTCCTTACTGCTGCTTAAAAATAATAATTTTATCATAATCTGTTACCATAGCACTTGAAAACTTAGAGAAATTGCTTTCAAGGAAACCCCAGATAAAAGTTGCCTTCGTTGGTTTAGTTTTTCATTCTCCTTTACTTCTTTTGTATTTTAATGTTTGTATGTGTGTGTATGTGTGTATGTGTGTGTGTGGTGTTTGTGTGTGAGACAGACAGGGAGACGGGGGTGTGTGGGTATTTCTCAGACAGTTTTCTCTGTGTGTGACCAGTTGTGGATCTCTATTATATTCTCTGACAGTTACAAAAGAAGTTTCTTTAATGAGTGATTGGCGTAATTGTCTGTAACTATGTGTACCCATATTTAGAATGTAAAAAGAAATTACATTTGTCAAGGTATGTGACAGCCTTAGGGTTTTTTCTAAGATCTATGACCTCTTCATCCATGTGTATTTGGTG